>NW_015378760.1:0-8037 GCF_001204775.2 Aspergillus nomiae NRRL 13137
CTCCGGAAGTGCCAGAGGCAGTACTGGCCAGGCCGGTGCCGGAGGAGAATATGAGAGAGGTAGGGGTAATGCTGGTGGAGAGCGAGGGAACTACGGCGGAAATTATGGACCTCCGCCAGGGAGCCAGTACTCTGGAAATCAGTATGGTGCCGGCCCTCCGCCTCAGACACCTCCCCCTAACGCTGGCCCAGGACCAAATAAGCCCGACTCGGCCAAGGCCGAAGAGAAGGCCCGAGCGGAAGAAAAGGCCCGCGAAGAGAAAGCTCGCGAGGAGCGAGCACGGGAAGAGAAGGCTCGTGAGGAGAGGGCCCGAGAGGAAAGGGCCCGAGAGCAAAAAGCCCGGGAGGAAAAAGCTCGGGAGCAAAAGGCCCGGGAGGAGAGAGCTCGCGAGGAAAAGGCCCGCGAGGAGAAGGCCCGCGCAGAAAGAGAACGGGAAGAAAAGGCACGTGAAGAGGCGAGACGGAAAGAGGAGCTTCGACGAAAAATGGAAGAGTTCAAGCGGAAGAGAGAGGCTGAGCGGCAAGAAAAGCAAAGACAGCAGGAGCGCGAGGCGATGGAGAAGGAAATGCGTGAACAAAGGGAGCAGTTCGAGAAAGAGATGGCCGCTGCCAGAGAAGCAGCGGCAAAGGAGGCACGAGAGCGTGCCGAGAAGGAAGCAGCCGAAGCTCGGGCAAAGGCTGAAAGGGAGGCCGCTGAAGCAAAAGCTAAGGCGGAGAAAGAAGCCGCAGAGAAGGAAGCGGCTGCAAAAGCGGCTGCAAAGAAGGAGGCAGATGCCAAGTTTGCAGCCCTCAAGGAGGCGGCAGCCAAGAAGTATGCCGAGAAGAAGGCTAAAGATGCCCAAGAGGCAGCGGCCAAGGAGGCAGCAGCAGCGAAAGAAGCCGCGGCGAAGACTGCCAAGGAGAAAGCAGGCAGCGCATCAGTCCCTCCGCGAAGCCCATCACCGAAGAAGCCCCCGTCTGGAGCACGAACCACGATGTCTGCCGACCAAGATGATGCATATTCCTTTCGACCTTACGACAGACCTCGACGGCCATATGGGGGTACGTCAAGCTCGTCAGCATACTCTGAATCATCCTACGCTCCTTCCCAATCCACGGCTCGAACATCACCTCCACCATCAAATCGAGGACGATATGAAACTAAAGACCCGGATAAGATTGTTATTAAAGGTGTCTTCCAGTTCAACAATGCATTTATTAAGAGCCCGGCGGCTCAGCTGGTCTCTGGGCAGGGAATGGTGACGGACGGACTGGTTCTGCGTATCACTACCGAAGGGCTGTTCGTTGACGACGATATCCGGGGAGTGGGTCAGCGAGAATGGGACGTCAAGGCGTGGACGATGAAGTTGGTCGAGGTGTGGTGTCCACAGTATGCCTCCCAGAAGCATAACCCTCCCAAGCAGAGTTCATTCTTTGGTCGACGGGACGAAGGACCTTCATCAGCGGAATCCGATGCATACCTACTCAATCTACTGAAGGTGTGCAAGAATACATGTCGCCTTGCGTCGCCAGGGCCGCAGTCTGAGAAACAGGGGCTCCATGTGCTACGGGCCAGCATTCGTGACCAGGAGGGTCGAAAGTATCTTTTCGTCCTGGAAGAGACAGAAGGTTGGAAGGTGGGCATCGGGCTTCAGCGACTTCGAAAGGGGGCGCTAGTACGATCTCTGGGGGTGACGAACATGTCGGTCAATGAGGGCCGCTCGATACTCGGGAACCTTGGATACATCTGATCAGCTTCAGTGCTTTTCACCGATCCAACATGGGTTGTTATACAGTATATATTATTCACCTCACCACTCATAGCGAGATGTTATTTCAAGATCCAGCCTTGCATAGTGTCATTCTGGCTAGACCTTCGTTTGTACAGAGATTCCCCCTGTTGTTGATTGCTTATGATGTTGACGATTTCTTGCGATTCACCTATTCCTAGTTGTATATAATGCAGCACAGACGTTCATACATTAACAAAGCTCCTTCTGGTAGACCTTGCCTTCCTCTACACGAATTCTAGCATGATGGCCCGTCAAACAAAGGCCATCACGTGCCCCAAGTGTCACCATTCACTTGGAGCTGGTTGGCCACGGATTGCGTCGTTGCATTAACTGATTATGACGAAAGTCTATTGGGATAATCAGACCGATCCTCGAGCTTGCCCTCGGCGTTCGAAATTGAGATCATTGGCCCAAAATGCCATGGGGATACCCAGATGAGGCCGTATCAAACCCTACTTGAGTGTTCCCCTCAACGTCAGACTGAACCCTTCCAGCATAGTCTAGGCTCTGGACGGATCTGCAGCTTGTATTGAATATACTTAACGATGGTCAAAGAAGATGAAGCTACAGATACGGCGCTGCCACCGAGCGAGATCCCCCTGCAATCACCACCGCCGCCTGACGGTGGTTTTGAGGCATGGGCTCAAGTGGCATCAGGACATCTGATTTTAGCCCTCACCTGGGGTTACGTTTCGAGCTTTGGCGTCTTTCAGAATTACTATGAAACCACACTCCCCCAGTCAGCCTCTGATATCTCCTGGATCGGAGGCGTTCAAGTATTTAGCCTTTTGTTCATTTCAACCCTGTCGGGACGGGCCACGGATGCTGGCTTTGCCCGGCCAATGATACTGGCCGGATCGATCTTCATGCTTGTGGGCACGTTTATGACCAGCTTAGCGACCACATACTGGCAACTCTTTCTCGCACAGGGCGTATGCATCGGGATCGGACAGGGTCTGATGTGGTTGCCCAGTGTGACAGTGATTTCCACATATTTCGCCAAGAAGCGAGTATTCGCTGTGACAACTGCGGCGACGGGTACAAGCACGGGTGGAATGATATTCCCTGCAGTGATTCAGTATTTGGCCCCGAAGATAGGTTGGTTCGTTTTATGCGAAGGTAGTCATGCCGTATTGACGCTGCACCTTTAGGGTTTCCGTGGGCTGTCCGCTGCATGGGATTTATTGTCCTTTTTATGGTCATCCTGATCAATCTGCTGGTGCGCACTCGGCTTCCACCTCGCAAGTCCGGTCCATTGGTCGAATGGACCGCGTTCAAAGACACTTCTTACATGCTCTTCACGTTCGGGATCTTCCTGTTGTATTGGACTCTGTACTTTGCTTTTTTCTATGTGAGAAGCCCCGTACTTCGGGCCTGGCTGGCGAGGTTGACTGATTTCTTGCAGATCCAGGTCTACGCTACCAAAGAGTTGGGTCTCTCGCAGGCTGCCGGGGTCAACCTAATCATCATCATAAATGCAGCTGGTATGGTGATTCGGGCTCCCTGCGGATATCTTGCTGACCGATGGATCGGCCCCCTAAACAGCCTTATCCCGTGGGTGGCCCTCTGCGGGATCTTGATTTACTGCTGGGCCACCGTACACAACGTCGCTGAGTTGTACGTCTTTGCGGTGTTCTACGGTCTTGCGTCCGCCGCGGCCATGGGTCTGTTTGCCGGTACCGTGCCGTCATTGACCAAGGACATCAGCAAGATAGGTACTCGCGTAGGCATGGTATTGACCCTGACCAGTGTCGCGCCTCTCACCGGGCCGTCGGTAGCTGGGGCAATGATTGCGAACGCGGGGGGGAATTATTTGCCAGCACAGATCTGGGCAGGCACGTCATTGTTGGTCGGGACGGCCGCCTTGATCGCTGCCAGGGTTTTGGCGTCGGGATGGCAGTTCCGTGTGAAGATGTGACTTTATGGAATGGATGGTCGGATGACCCGAAAATGACATGACTAGTGATGCAAAGTATGGGACGGAATGCACTTGCTTTGGACCTCGGGTGGCGAATGGATTGGGCCGAGTCTGAAGTGGTCTCGCCTGGGTTTTGCCTATGGTTTCATTTTGGATCTTTTATGGGGACAAGATTGAAATGAATTCCACGCCTATCCACAGGAAATTTCAGCGATCATCGTTGTTATCTCGCGTACGACTGCCGTTGGCTGGCAGATTACTTATGCCGACACGGTTTCCATGGCCGAAGCGTCGGCATTCCCAGGGTTCTCGTGACCCGAGGTCATGCACTGTTCCTGAGCATCACGATGATCCTGTAGAATATCCACGAGTTGTAATGAAAACAAGGACCAGGAACAATGCAATGACCGTTTGTATGTTTCTATCAGATAGACGAGACGTATAGTAAGAGGAGTCCGAGGGGCAACATGGGGAAAAACTGGAGATGCTCGCGGCTGAGTCAGCGGTCGGGGAAATGCCCGTGACTGCCAGCCAACCAAAGGCACGGGCCCAAACTACGAAGTCAGTGAACTGCTGGTCAGTCGGGGCGCGCAGTTCTTTCTTCTCCTACCAGTTCTCCTTGAACGCTGTGTTGGTTCCAATCTGAAGAAGACTTCGTTCTCTGTCCACCGGTCTTCGATCCCTCCCTCTTTCCCCGCCAACGCACCTCTACCCTCCTTGCACCGGGGTCCAGTCAGGTACCGGTCTGCCCCCAAATCGCCGCCTCCTCCTTCTATCCACCTCCCCGCCGCCAACTGTCCTCTGTATCAGTCGCCCTTCCTGACTTCCGACTCCGGCCCTTTCCTCGTCTCTGACCGTTTCCTCTATGCTGCGACCATAGTTCTTCCTACGACCGGCCATTTAATCTCGCCCCTCGAGGGCTTCCCCAGTCACCATGTCCTATCAGTCGAACCCCCAATCCTATCAGAGCCATGCCGCCTCTCATAGGCCGATTCCGTCGTACAATCCGTTGGCCGCGGTGAACGCCCCGGCAGGCACCTTCCTACCAGGCACCAAAGTCCAGGTCGGCAGTCATCGCGTGGTCGTCGAGAAGTACCTCTCCGAAGGTGGATTTGCCCATGTCTACGTCGTGCGTCTTCCGCAGCCCGTCGAGGGTTCAGAGAGGGCGGTGCTGAAGCGGGTCGCCGTGCCGGACAAAGCGGCGCTCGCCAACATGCGGACCGAGGTCGAGACAATGAAGAAATTGAAGGGACACCGGCACATTGTGAAGTATTTCGACTCTCATGCGTCTCAGCTCCGGGGTGGCGGCTACGAAGTGTTCCTGCTCATGGAATTCTGTTCGGGCGGAGGCTTGATCGACTTCATGAACACGCGCTTGCAGCATCGGTTGACAGAACCGGAGATTATCCAGATCTTCTCGGATGTAGCCGAGGGAGTGGCCTGCATGCACTACCTGAAACCCCCTTTGCTGCACCGCGATCTGAAGGTGGAGAATGTTCTCATATCCCGACATGGGACCTCAAGTGTCTATAAGCTGTGCGATTTTGGCTCTGCAGCGCCCCCTCGTCCAGCGGCGACGTCAGCCGCGGAGGGCCGCCTGATTGAGGACGACGTACAGAGGCACACGACCCTGCAGTACCGGAGTCCGGAGATGATCGATGTCTATCGCAAGCAACCTATCGACGAGAAGAGCGATATCTGGGCGCTAGGTGTACTTCTATACAAGCTATGCTACTATACAACCCCGTTCGAAGAAGTGGGCCAAATGGCTATCCTGAATGCGACCTACAAATTCCCTTCCTACCCTGTTTTCTCGGATCGCCTCAGGATGCTCATCGGTAAGTTTAGTTGAATGTCGGCCGTGAGGGGATACTAATTTCGGCTTAGCATGGATGTTGAAGGAGAACCCGCAAAAGCGCCCAAATATCTATGAGGTGGTGCAAGAAGTCTGCCACATGCAAGGAAAAGAAGTTCCAATTCGAGATGTGAGTTTTCCCAATGGCGGGATTCGTGCTCGGCTCCTTACTTGTGTAGATCTACGCGAATCGCTCTAGGTCGGAAGCCCGCCGGTATCAGGAACTGCCGCCGTCCCCGACGGAGACACCGCAAGTCGGCGCAGTGTTCTCTCCTCCGGTCCAGGAGACCCAGATCATCCCAGAGATTGCTCCCATGCGGCGCGGGCGGCCGACAAAACCGACCGGTTCTCAGCACACTTCCGCAAAGCCAAGCCCCTCCCCATTCCGGGGTGGCTCCACAGACCCCTTCGCCGTCTTGGATGGCGGCCAGAAATCCCGGAACTCTACAGACGAGTTTACGAATCGGTTCCCCTCGTTGGATCAGTTTGATATTCTGCACGAGAAGGGTGGCAAGTTCGACTTCGAGCCAGCCTTCGCCGAGACGAAACAAGAGGATGGCGATCTTGCGCAGAGGCTCACCAACGCCTTGGCCGATGAGGCCTTCGCCAAACGTCCTTCGCCCGCGGTGAGCGAGCCGGCTCCCCAACCACCGGTACAGAAGCAGTCCCAGCCGTCGCACGCCAAGAGCCGGCCCTCCGAGTCGTTCAACTACCGCGAGGAGCCCCAGCCGTCGCAGGTGCCACTGTACCAACCGGTGCCGCAGAAGCCGACCATGGTCTCCACAGGCACAATGACGTCGCCACCCCACACGCCGTCGGTGCCGGAGCTGAAACCCCCTAGCCGCCCCATCTATCGATTCCCTTCATCAGACCATCAGCGCCGGCCCTCCAGCCAACCGTGGCCCGCGGACGGCGACAAGAAAATTTCCCGGCCCCTCAACCCTCCGTCCCCTACGAAGCCCTCCGCGGACCCAAGAACATCTGCGGACCGCATCTCCGATCTGTCGACCTCGTCGGCGCGGCCGTCCCTGGAAGGCGTGCGACCATCGACCTTGGAGTTGGAAGAGCTCACGAGTCGATCCAAATCGGCCAACAGCAGATCTCGCCCATTTTCCGTTCAGGCATCGTCCAAGTATGACTTTGGCCGAGGCTCCGAGAGCGCACGCTCCTCACTCGATATCCCCAGGCCATCATACGACATGGGCGTGCCGCTGCAACATGCGCGGACCGAGGCGGACCGGGCCAACATCTCATCCGACATCGACTATCTCCGGGCGAGGGAAGAGGAGAGCAGCCGGAAGAAAGAGAAGCGGTACAGTGGCAGCTCCAAACACACCAAGCGGTCGAGTCTTTCTACGTTATCGCTGTCGGGGACCAAGACCTTGTTTGCAGGGCGATTTGGCGATGCATTCCGGCGGTTTGAGCAGAGCAACCCGGAATCTAAAGCCCAGTCTCCCGCTATCGAAGAGCCGAAGCAGGTCATGATCACTTCGTCCGAATTGGTCGAGGCGCCCGCCGAACTCAGTGACGCCGAGAACGACGACATCTCTCCGGAGATGCGTCGCGAGCTGGAGCGCCGCCGTCTCTCCCAGGAGGAGAAGCGCGTCGCCAACGCTGCTGCCGAGTATCGCCGACAGGTGGCGGAGCGCGGGGAGGGGGGCTTCCGTCCCGACACGCGGTCGTCGATCCAGAACCGGGTGCAGACATTCTTGGAGGAAAGCAACAAGTCGGCGCCGCCCCCGAAGACGGCCACGGGCTATGGCCGGTTCACGGAGGAGATGAACCCTGCTTTGCCGGCGAAGCAGAACGAACCTCTTCCGGAGCCGCGGATCAACACACGCGCGGCGGGGTCCCTGTACGGAGCGCAGGGACAAGCGTCGCCTGTGAAGGACCGATGGGAGACGGCGGGTCTGCCGCGACAAGAGACGACCAATAGTGGCTATGCGCAATCACAGCGCACGGGGTCGTCTCGGCCCGCAGCACCTCCCAAACCCAAGAGCCTGCGCGTGAGGGGATCGGAGGTGATCAGCGAGCGCAGCCAGGCCACGCCTACTACACCGGGCGAAGATTGGGAGGCCAACTTCAGCCGACGGTTCCCCAGCCTGTCAGGACTTGAGATGGAGACGGAGATCGAGATACCCAATATCCCACTCCGGACGAAGGAGGTGTAATTATTATTGAATTGGGGGGGGTAATAGAAACTGGACTAATCTTGTTCTATACGTATATATTGTCAATACTAGACAAGCGTTGCATTCATGCATGAATCAAAATTCAGGACGGAGTACTAGTAAATGTAAACAATAGTATAAGATTGTCTGAGCCTATCAGAGTCAACTACCAAAAGCGGTTAGTCCACCCCAGAGTCCCACTGCGGCTCAAGCAGTCTAGATCATCATTCATCAACTCCGACACTTCATCTTCTACATATCAATCAATCAACTCTCCATCACCGACAAAATGGCCCCCATAACCCTCAGCCAAGTCCGACAG
>NW_015378761.1:0-7991 GCF_001204775.2 Aspergillus nomiae NRRL 13137
CAAATTATTATTAGTATGAGTAGAGGGAACTCAAGACCCTCCACGAAGAACAAATGGAATGAACGGGGAGGAAGGAGAAGAAGGGGCGGAGAACAAAACTACAGAGAAGAAAGAGAACGATTGCGATGGGGCACGCTATCACTTTGTTGGAGCTTAGTTCCCTTTGGTGGGTGTCGAGTCTGTCGACTAAGGTTCTTTAGCCTAACGACTAGTCACCATTCCAGGTCCCCAGCCGAAACAGCCTAGACCTTCCAAGGTAGATGTCAAACTGTGTCAATCTACCGATGGTAAGGTTTATTGGGTATTTCCTCAGGAGATCGTGATCTATAGACTACGATACGACTCGAACACCTCGAGTCTCAGCCATGTGCTCCCTCATCGGCACTGGGGTCTCGCGCAGGTGATCTCTCGTAAAGCCGTTTCCACTTGCGTTGTCGGCTGTGCCCCCTTTTATCCACTGCCAGACCACCCGTGCATTTGGTTGCCTCACTTGGGTAAAACATGTCTGCACCATTCCCTGCCCTCCGTACCGACGATCGGTAGCCGATAAAGTACTCCAGGATCGATCAATCAGAAAATTCCATTAGAGTTACAGCTCTTTGTCTGCAAAGTACAAAGTCCATGACCAGATTTGGCAATCAATATCTCGGCAGCGCAGATGCACAGGTCCTTCCAATTTCAGTCATGGAAATTAGAGTATGTCAACGTAGAAGACGTCTCTCATAAGTCAACGTCAACCGCTGTGGCTGAGATCTAATGACATTGACTAGGTGCATCAGGTCCACCTTCAATTTCCTTGTTGAAGCCATTCACTGGCTAATTAATACAATGTGACTCTCCTCATGAAGTATCCTGAGAGTACAACCTACACTACCTATCTAGGTTACTCAACCCACGGACTATGATGATGGTTCCAAAGAAGAATCTTACCGGTTTTTCTGTGGCTTTACAAGAAATGACTAGATACCCGCAAACCGCTTTGGCTTGGGACCAGTCAACAAGGAGCGCAGACTCTAGACTTTCGGCAAACCCTGGATGTGAGATTGAGCTTGTGAGGAGACTGGAACTTCTGAGAAATTACACTTCAACATAAAGTTGAGCAGGACGAACGCCTAATTAATTTTTTGCACGCACGGAAACCGTTATCCAAAGACGAAAGAGGACCCTGATGTTGACCCGGGTATGAGTTGGCTTGCAGTAGAGGCTAACTCTGTTGGACTGCAAAGATACATTGCCAGAGCATGGACATCCCTCATTGATCATCTAGAGCTTAGGCCCACGTGGAATTTATCTAGTAATATTTTGATTGCGATCGACAGTATCCAACCATACATCGCTGGACGATCAGAATATGTGCTAAAGGCTATCGAACAGGTTATGCAAGATCTTCCAGATACACAGCCAAAAGGGGTAAGTGTCATGAAAGGAACCATCATGATATATCTAATGCCCACAGTAGTATGGTATATGAGGCAAAATTCTATATTCGTCTCCGGCAACAATATCTGTCAATAATGTTCATGACATATACAATGATGGGTGGGCACACCAGGCGATTAGTTATAAAGGTAACATAAAATGTACAAAAACATCAAACCGGCGAGGCGCTGGGCAATCATGCCTTTGCTTGATCCAGTTTTGTGAGGGTGGACTGCGCTTCCTTAACGAGCGCCTTGCGCGCGTTTCGAGCGTCCACGTTACCATCGGGCTCAATGCCATCAGCCCTAAGAAGCACTTGCGCCAGAATCGTCTCGCTCAACTTCGCATGCTCGAATTCACGCGACTTAGGATCGGTCGGGGTATTGGCAATATATTCATCGCAAAGTGGCAGCAGCTCTCTTTGAAAGTACGCTGAAAGTGCCTGTGCTTGCTCAAGTGGGGTACTGAAGGCTTTGAGGTTGGGAGCCGGCGCTGGTAGCGTCGATCTGCTAGGGGACGCAGAAGGTTTCTGGTCGGCGGACGGCGCGAGAGAGTCAGCACCATCTTTGTTCTTCTTCTTATTCTTATTCTTCTTGTTCTTGTTCCGATTGCGAACCCTCTTCGGGCGGGGCGCATCATCCGGAGGCGCCGAGTCGCTGGCCTTATCCTCCGCGTCGGACCCCTCGCTAGGGGTACTCTCTCCTACCTCCGATACCACACATAACACCTCCGACTGTTGTTTGAGCCCCTCATCCCGACAGGGCAGATCATCGTCGTCCAAAAGCTTGCCCTTGTAAAGTAGCTTGACCCGCTTTGGGTCGGGAGCGCCTGTCGCTTCTGCAGCTCGTCGCCTCAACTCGCGAACGCTGAGTGTCCCGTCATTTATGGCGTATGCCGGGAAATTCAGCTCATATGCGTTCCTTTTGTGTTTAAGGAGAAGTGTGTCTGGCGCATTGTCATCTTGATTCCTATATGTGCCTGCCGCACCATCGACGATATAACTGTAATCGCTATCGCTGACTTGCGGCGTATTGGAAACAGTGGAATACTGTGGAGAGCGACGGAAGAGGTTGGTGAAGGGAGAGCGCCAGGACATGATGGCTACTGCTAGTGCGCAAGCAGGATGGTGACAGCGAGTGTAAGCTTGTCGGCGGCGAGGGTGTTCTCGGTGATCCAAGTTGGTGGGGGCCCAAGGGAGCGCAAAGACAAAGGCGTTTCAGCAGAAAAGGTTGTGACGAATTTGTCTTGAATGGCGCTGAGGGAAGTGGGAAACTTGTTTTTAAAGGAAGTCAGGTAGAATGCACAAGTCTCGCCCAGAAAGGACTGAGAATCGTGCGACAGCAGTTGGGTCATCAATGAATTGTCTTAAACGAAGAGGCAAAAAAATTGAGCGGTGGACGCTGAGGTCATTAAGGGAGAAGCTGTCCTCTCAACTCCGAAATAGGCAAACAAGGCGGAGAGCCCAGGCGGACATTTTGCCGCAGTCACTCCTCATTCAGTGGAGCAGAACACAGGCTACTCTACCTAGTATCAACTTGGGACGAGGTCAGGCGATAGTTGCCTGGCCTGATTGAGCCTTGTTGGGAGATTTGGGCAATCTGCGTGAATTATGGGGTGAATTCAATGGTGGGTAGATATTCTGCGACAATGATATTCTCCTGTTCTACTTGAATCCCCCATACAATAACACCAACGTTCCTCCCCGCTGCACTACAGTCATACTTTGCATATACTGGGAACACAGACAATGCATAGCATGGTCATAATGGATACAATTGGGATACACACAGTCATAATTTCTATTCGAAGATTGGAAATAAATCGAAGCCAAAGCTTTAGCGTTTCATTAACTAATTATTAGTTATGCAAGGCTGTACGATTACTAAAGCCATCCGATGCCACGCAGCCAATTTCCAATAGAGGAGAAAGAAAACGCCTTGGCCTATGTTGGTCAATTATATTACGATATCTTTTTGAGTAATAGAAACACTTGAATGAAGAGCCGAGCTTCGATGTCTTAGTAGTACCAGCGGTATTCATAGCATCTGTCCAATCAAAATGGAAGGTATAGTGACAGAGTAAGTGACAGGGTACAGAACTACTCGTGACGGTGGGATATACTAATCAATTCCAGATGTACTTATGTGGCTGGCAATGAGATAGCCCTCCACATTGACAGGCAGCAGGTTAAAGCTACAATAGCGCATATCTTTGAACCGTTCACATTTTCATGTGCGATGGTCGTTCTGTTGGACCGCCCCGCCCAGTCTCTACAGTTGAACGGCCATATGATTTTAAAGCTCTATGACCGTCGGTCTGCAACAGGATTCAGAGAGGATCAGAAAAGCAACCCCTGGACTCCGGATATTGGACAGCAGTACCAGCAATTCGTCCTGAATGGCGACGCATCTAATTCTGTCGCCCCGGCTCGACAACGATTATGGGTTCGTTGAGGAGAAAGCGGATCATTTTAGTATCGCATAGGATGAGATATACCTCTATACAAGGATGCAGGATTTTTATGAGACAGAAATTGAAGTATACGTTACCATGAAAGATATCCAAGGCGAACACGTCCCCAAACTGTTCGCATGCGTTACGTTGCATGGGTCATCGGCGCTGCACGATGCGTCAGTCAGCAAGTATACTGACATCCCTGGGATTCTTTTAGAATATATTGATGGATTTCCCTTGACTGATGTCGCCGCACATGCTCCCAGAGAAGCCTGGCAGTCACTCTGTGAACAAGCTATCAACATCATCCACCAGGTCGGCGATCGAGGCATTCTTAATGAGGATGTCAAAACAAGGAGCTTTGTCATTCAAAAAAGCCCAGAGAGAAGGTTCAAGATGTTTATGCTTGGTTTTGCACTATGCAAGTTCCGCAGGGACTATGAAAGCGAGAAAGAGTGGTGGGAATGGAAAGCGATACAAGACGAAGAGGGAGCAGTGGGATATATAATGCGGAACAGATTACAAGGAGGTTTTGTCTACCATCGATCTGCCTTGTATACAAAGCTGGACGACGACTACAAGTCGGAGAATTGAGTGCTTCCTTCCAGTGTAGCCTTCTTAACGAACTTTCCTCATACTATTCAACATGGTATATGATATATGGTATGCCATTCTACTTTGCCCCGAGCGAAAATCTGGTTCCTGGATACCAGGTATTTTTCACCCTGTATAGAGACATTACATGTCCATTTTCACCGCTCGCATCGCTCATATCAATTGAGGACCCTAGCCTATACCCCAAATATGGCCATTATCAAAGCACCAACCCAAAGGACTCCCCTCAAACAATGACCGGTAGATCACACGATCATCGGCGACTTTGGCAGTAGAATATATGTGATCTGCCTTAATGACCCTTAGGTCTGCTAAATGCCATTGTTTTATTACTATATTAACACGTACTTGTGCGATGCACACCACAGTAAAACAATTTTTCCGAATGACGACATGCAACTTTGATATCCTACTGCTCTGGGTGGTTTCGTGCCCTACTATATGAGATACTGCATGTGAGAATTTTGGGAGCCTTATCGTGGTACTATAACAGCCTGCATGGATTGGCATAGGATCATGAGGGAAATCAGTAAGTTCATTTTTTTCTGTAGCATCTGCAAATGGTGGTATTCCCAGGGTCAGCAAAATGGTATACAACGGAGGAACTCAAGCATATATACGTAAATTTCGAACTTATGATACAAAACTATGTCATATCTATTTCCAACGCCTTCGTCATGCGAATTGGGAACTGAAGTCACTACAGCGAGTCTTCACAGCCTCACCCCGCCAGGCGCTGGTCGACCACCAAACCATCTAGCGAGCCCGTTGTTGCCGTCGTTGCCATCGCTTCCCATCCACCTTGGAAGTCGGAACGAGTCGCCCTGTAACCATTGAGGTGTACTGGCGGTTTCAAACGTATTTTTCACCCGGTGAGCAAATGATTGGAAAAAGTTTTCGTCATCCTCTTCCTCTGTCACTACAGTGGAGGCTGTGGCGGCCCCACGGGATGGCCGTGAAGGTCGGGTAGCCTCACCCCGAGGAGTCCGCGACGAAGAAAAGGCATTGGTGCCTTCTTCAACCCGGCTGGAAGGCTGAGGAGATCGATCACGGGCAGAAAGCGATAGGGATCCAAGACCGGTGAGCTCCCGCTCGATCAAATCACGACCTTCGCGCCAGCCACCTAAACCATAGCCACTAGGGTTATTTTCCAAGTCTTCGTCCTCCTCTTCTAAGAGGCCAAACCCGCAGATATTCTTCACCCGGCCATAGAGATTGAAAAGGGTAGCACAGACCGGCGCGAGAATGAATATGGGAAAGAAATAATCGAACCCCTTACCAAGCGGTGTCAAATCAATAGACCGCCCGAGGAAACGGTAAAACGTGGTGTTCTCCCTGGCACTCATCGGTAAGAATGTTACGAAGTTGTATGCGATCGGCACAGTAAGCCTAGCGACGAGCCCCGCGTACCAGCAAGCGCTTTCGCCGTACGTGTTGCGGCGAACCAAAGCGCGATTGCCCCACACCTTAGCATCGTTGACACCAACTAACGCAGCCC
Source organism: Aspergillus nomiae NRRL 13137 (assembly GCF_001204775.2). NCBI lineage: Eukaryota > Fungi > Ascomycota > Eurotiomycetes > Eurotiales > Aspergillaceae > Aspergillus > Aspergillus nomiae. Next base: position 5,987 of record NW_015378761.1, read on the forward strand.
AGCACATGTACAGCAACCAAGCAGAGGCGGTCACTTGTCTTCCGAACCCTACGGGTGCTGGATCTTTGTGATAGGAGACTATGGAGAGAGTCACAACTGACAACCGGGGAGCCAATGACTTAATCAATTCCGACCAAACAACGCACACAGATGCAGCCGCAAAAATCACGCCGAAAAGCAACCGGACACTCGGGATGATGTGGACGTAAAGATGATGTCGCATGTATGGACTCAGAATCTTCTGACGTGTAAAGAACGTTGCGCGATGGGGGGCGTGGCCAAACTCGAGCTTCTTCGATGCAGATGAGTTGATGATGGCTTGCAAATCGGCGGCAGTCAGCACTAAACGATCCCACTCATCGATAAAGCGGGCCTTTAGATGCCGAGCGCGCTGGAGTCTTCTCGTAAGATCTGCCATATAGCGCTCTGTAATGACTGATGGGATAGTAGTCGACACGTCGGAAGGTTCAAGAAGTGCGGTCCGTTGCTCGGAGGAATTAGATGTCTCAGCCAGGTCTTCGATCCAGTCTTTGAACTCCAGAGCACTGCCAGTCTTGCGTCGTTGTAGCTGAGAAACTTGCGATTCGAGACTCTCGAGGTCGGTGATCGCATCCATCAGACGGTCGTGCAACCGGGGCGCATGTGCTTGGATTCTGCGCAGCCGACCGCTCACGTTGGCATTGCGGAATAGAGTACGAGGTATAGAAACAAGGCCATGACCCATCAGATAGATCGCAAGGACAAGACCCCATACGTATGCGAGAGCCATAACTAGTGACTTTATCGACGTAAACTCGAACCCATTTTGAATTGATATGTAGATTAATCCCACAATCGCACAGCACAACACGATAAGTTGATATCGGGCATTGGAGCGGAGGGAGTACGCAATGCGACCTTTCGGCTCACGGTAGCCCGAGTCGACATATTCACCAAGCAATGGAAGAATAGCCCTTTAAGAAGGCCGGATTAGCACTGAAAGAACATGAAAACCTTATAATTGGTCAAATGAAGCACGTATGTAGTACACACCAGGTAAGCACAAAGATTAGCCAGTAGGCAATGCGCCAGGATACCAGGATCAAACGGTCAGGCAACCAGATGGCCTTGGGTCCGCCCCCATCACGAGAGCTCGATGCTAGATCAATCGGAACCAGGAGTACTACGCTAGCGGGGAGGGCGAGAGCAAGAAACACGGGAATCGTGAGGTAGGCTGGAGTAGCTCGCAAGGTTAGGAAACGCCGTAGAAGGAGTAAGACAAGGATTGAGATTGCCAAAAGGGCAAAAGAAAAGAAAATATTAGAGCCAACAGAGATCGAAGATATGGAGATCATGGCGGCGGTTCCGTGGAGAGTACAGACGCATACAGAAGGCGGAAAGGAAATTCAGGGTCTTGGACAATCAAGAGTAATTGTTCATGACGAGGGAAAGCAAGTCAACTAAAGAGCGACGATCAACCTAGCTAAAACTGCAGACAGAAATAGTTCGAATTGTGTTCAAAGACGGACACATGCGAGTGCAACGAGAGAAACGGGAGTTGGTTCCGGATTGAATGAACCCTGAGACTCTGTAGGCATGGACGGATCTTTCATTTCGTTGAGGCGGATGATAAGGCCCACGGTGACGACAGCAGGGTCTACACGTGACATCACATGACATCCTGTTACTTTTTCTGGCACAAGCAGCCTTACCCGGTCCACTTGGTGCAGGCAGATGTATGTTACAGGAAGTCAGTCACGAGTGCCTCTGAATTCCTGCTGAAGTAGTTAAGCTGCCCTCTCTACTTACATGGATTAGATTTCTGAGCAGTATTAACTAGGGCGAGGGGTACTAATAAATAATAAATAAGGATCAAGGAGGGACTGACTAGAACGTAGTTGATGGAGCCTGTACCACCTTTGGGTCGGTCACACTAGGTATGTAAGGTCACGGGTACGGTACCCTAAGTACAGTACCTGCACGCTGTGGACTGATAGACTGCAACCAGCCTTCCCCTAAAAAAAAA
>NW_015378762.1:0-7969 GCF_001204775.2 Aspergillus nomiae NRRL 13137
TTTTTTTAAATAAAAAGAAAAAGAACGTGCTCAAGCCAGATCGCCTGCTTTGCTTGGAGATACACCCAGGATTACAGTGGGTGGGGAATACCCTAAAATTTTCTAATTGTTATTTTATGATTATTGTTATTTCTTAATTAAAATTTCCCCTTGTTCTTTTCTGATGATTTAGCTTTCGTATCTCAATTCTTTATTTCTACCGTATCAAGTACTATAAAAATATAATCATTTGCTGCCTAGAGAAGGCGTCCCTTCGGGGCTTCTTCCGTGTCGTTCTTCGACCACGCACGGTGTGTAATAAATCCCACTCACTCTGACCGGGAGCGAAAAAAAAAAGAAAAGAAAAGAAAAAGAAAAAGAATGTGGGGCGGACTAGAGTTGATAGGGATTTACGGAGTAGAAACTGGAACTGCAGAAGTGGCTTGTGTGGTCTGGAGAAGTGCGTGCCCCGTATTTTTGACTTGTAAGGTAACGGGGTAAAAAATGAGCAATCCGTAATAGGACTTCCGAGCCGGCTATCGCGGAAGATCGCAGAGGATACTCCGTTAACCAAGCGCGGTGGATTGGATTGCGGAATGAAATTGAATAATAAGAATCTATCAACTTCATCTTCGTAGGGATCCCCATGTGACAAAGTCACTTTGTCATATGAGGGTACCACACAGTACCTCGAGGCTGACCTGGTCAAATGGACTTCTTCCCCAATGGGATTTACACTACGGGAAGAATCAAAAAAACATTGACATATATAAAAATGGAATTGAAAGTAATTCTTTTTTAAGGAAAATCGTAAACCAAAAATTAAAAATAAAAGAAAAAGAAAAGGGAAGAAAGGAAAATTATACACAAGAAAAACCAAGACAAGAAGACGGGGCACAATGATAACATTTGGCGGAGTGATGATGATAATGGAATGAGGTGATGACGCCTTCCGAGGAATGCTTGCGACGGGGTGGTGTTTGCATTTTTTGGTCTCTTCCCCATGTCCGGGGCATACCCGGGGAAAGACTGTTCGATAGAACATCAAGACTGTCGGTCCAGACCAGTTGATCGACCGTCTTCCGTGAATGGTTGGATACTGAGATAAGTCAGGATTTGTAGGGAGGTACAACACCGTCAAATAAAAGGGATTCCAGCGTTGCGGGTGTGAGGGATTCAGCCGATCATAGGCGCTGATGATATCAAAAAGCGCTGACGAGATGCGCTGTGGCCAGCGTCATACGATGGGCGAGATCCAATACTTCATCATTCATCATCGGTCCAGACGGCCTCATGAGGCTGTTGGCGCAACCACTGGCTGAGCTGGAGTCCACGAAAATTAACCGGGATGACGCCCCAGGCGGGTAATGACAACAACACAGGCATATCGGCGTGTCATGAGTCACAGAAAAAAGAAAAAAAAAAAAAAAGAAAGGAACTGCCGCCCTATTTTCGAGTAAAACTAATGAACCAAGGTTAGGGCAAAAATCAGTTCTTGCCCCAGACCCCAGACAAGCAAAACAGCGAGGTTAATCTGCCCGAAAAGGGGATTTGTCCGGTGTTCTCAATGAGGAAATATGATGTGATCGCCGAAACGTAAGCCTCAAGTCAGCCATAGGGCGACCTTAATCAACGCCTCCAAAAGGTCCCTCGACGCTTCCAGTTGTGTAAGGTTCTTGTTCCAAGTTCCTTCCTTTAATTACCCGAAGTGGTGACGTCCACTTCCATTAAGTCCAGCCAGTATAACCGTTACCTAACCTCGATGGTAATTCCGTCAACCCCTTGACTAATCTTAGTGTTTCTATCACCTAAACCCTGTCTACCACTTTCCACCGAAGCAAAAGCAACAGTTTGGGTGACAAAGCAAATAAGAAAAAAGAATAACTAATAGTCATGGTAATGGTGATCGTAATAATAAATCTGGTAATCGAAGTAGCCAAGGAAGAATTTCGGGAAATGCACTCCGCAATCCCCAGATCCACTCGCTCTACCACTGTTCGGAATGACTTCCCCAGATGGTGTATAGTAATCCCTAACTTCTCTTCATGATGACCGGCATATCCATTGTCGATCAGGGTGTACCACAGGGGAGAGTGGTGGATTCCTAGCTGGTTAGTTCCGGGTCACTAAACCCACTACATGCTATAGTCTTGACTGGTGATACCTGTAATAAGTAGATTACATGGTCATGGTTCTTCTCCCCATGAACCTGGGGAAATGAGAGAGAGCCAAGCTCGGGATAAAGATACGGTGTCTGGCATGCCTCCTTCAGGCTGCAGGTTAATTTGTCCAGCGCAGCCACCACAAATTTCATCCCTCGGACACCATTATTAACGCTTAAAGTATATTATTTGGGGGGATTACGTACGAGGGCTTTCGGTGTTTTTGGGGAAGCACAGCCGGGGTTTCTTTGTCTCTCGACACAGGTGTGATTTAACTTTCAAGAACAATGAATGTCGACATGCAAGGAGGCCTTCCTCGGTGGTAACTATTTATTTATGATTACGGCAAAAAGTGAGGGTCTAGACAGCTGACGAAAAAGAAAGGATCGTCCAGCAAATCGGTCATGGGCAGGAGACTGAGGAAATGGACAGCATGCACGAAGCCGTCTCAGCTGTTTTCTAGTGGTCGATCATAAGTTTCACCCCGCGGTGGCAAGGGCGGTTTCGAGTATTCTAGAGTCATAGCTGAGCCCTGAGGTACACTGTACTATCGGGGAGGGAGAGCTATTTATCATTCGCATAGTGTACATACATATATCACTTCAAATATTCTTCAAATTGTTATGTATACGTAACGAACACCTCTGATTTGACCAGTTCCTCCTCGAGTGTCTACAGACAGGATATAGATTGTAACATTAATATCGAATGCGACAGGATATGCGGCCATATCTACAACTTGAGTACCACTGATGTTAGCGGAGAAACGTTCCTCAGCGGGGAAAGGCGCGGGCGTCTCCACTCACCGCCCGAGAGATATCATGGGACGCCCAAAGCCGATAGGATGAACTCGGCTGTTATGCTCCTGCGATCAGCAGATATTGCATTGTGACTCTGATAGGAGTTCGCGCCCTCTATGGCTCAGGGTTCCTGGAGCTAAGGAGGGAAGGCTCGAGATGAGATCCTCATATATTAAAGAGGAGGGGGGAATAGCTAATTAGAATGCCCAGATAAGGGTGCCAAAAGTACCCTTTGACTTGGGAATACGAGTACGCATACCAACAGCATTCACCTGGTGGCTGCACATGACATGCCACATAAACTTCGCTACCTGTAATGACTTTCGACCAAAGACATGCATGGCATAATCTGATCGGTGGTTGCCCTACTTTACCCCTTATCTCTTATCTCTGGAAAGTACGGCGTACATCTTCTGTGTACCCTATGTCCAAGAGCGACCTGAGGGGAATTATATTCTCGCACCTGATGCCGGGCTGGATGCCGAAAAGTTCCCAGCGCTCTATCTAGTCTCAGCATCACCCCACCGTCGGTGACCACCGAATACTGGAGAAAAGGTGGGACAAATGGGGGACACAAATGGAGTTGGCACGCAGGTACCAGTACCCGGTACGTAATAGTGCTTCCACTTACCCTTAGTTAGCGTCGACACGTAAGTAACTTGGGGTTTCATGTTAACACAGAAATTATTTTAAGTCTCACAAGTGTCAGAGAAGCACTTCCAGGCTGACATGTTTCCCCCTTTTTCCCGCGTTTTGCCGAGCAATTGGTTTTGCATAGCCACAGTCTCGCTGCTGTTGTTGATAATTTCATTACCAATGATTTTATGAGACCAAGAGAGACCGAATCATCAATGACGGGTTGCCTACAACCGCCTGTACTTATCAGTTCTGTATGGGCATTGGGGCAGCTGTCACGAGCTCTAACCAAGGCTACTGACTGGCCAATTCGGCAGAATGCAAGCCGACGGGTCTTGCATAGTCGAGTATCACAGTCGGTATCTTGTGAGATTCCGCGTAAAGTTCAGCACGATCTTGATTCTTGAATGATGAGGGACAAATGGCGTATGTTTTAGGCAAGAAGTTGCCTTTGAAAAGGAAAGAAAAAGAACTCTATCTCCGTTGAGAGCGCAATGACCGCCTCCTCACCTCAAACTTCAATATGCACAGTTCCGTAAGATGCTATAGAAACAAGAAGGATTGAAGGGTGATCACGGAAGGATATGGGAGCGATTCTAATTATTTTATTCGGTTTTATTTTATTCTATCTTGTCTGTCGTCATTGGTCTTCATTCAATACTTGGGAAGGACCTTCGTTTTTGACCTTCCTCTTCTGCCAGAAAGCGGACGGCAAGTTCTCGGACTGACGAAAATCTTCCCCGCGATAATCACAGGCGGTGATCTACAGATTTTTGGTCATTCCATTATCAACAGATCGCCCGCTCTTTAGGGTTATGGGATCGTCCTCGTTTTGGAGGTCTTTTCGCTCAAAATGGGTATTCACTCCCGCTTTCAACCAAACCCTTACCCCCCTTGGGTAAGTTGCGGATGGCCCCATATCTTGGGAGTGTGGGATGAGAAGATTGTCTCTAATATACGTGTCTGCAGGTTGCCTACCGTTACCGTGGAAGTTGAAGAGCTAAAGTGGGGAAAAAGAATAAAAAATCTTCTGATTCCAGATTGATGATCACTTAGCCGCCAAGTTCTCTCTGAAAAGCCGGTTATCCGGAGGTCGTTACGACCCTCCTCAGTGTATTCCCTCGTTCTCCATCAGACGATTTTTTTACCCCACCTTGAGATAAGAAAATCCTTCCTCGGTACCGCCGTTTACGTACAGTCGCTATCAATAATCAGGCCAAGAAAGCACTACCCCATATTGGGGCCCCCAGTCTGTGCAGCATATGTCCAACACATCATCCTGGGGAGGTTTCCGCTCAGCCTCGATCCACTGAGTTTACTTCCAAGGCGCCCGATGAGAATATTAATACCTTCCTATTAAGAGACCGACATCGCTGGTGTATTTTTCTCCTTTTTTCCAGACTTCTGGCCTCGCATCTGGACCAAGTAGGGCTGTATCGATCTGAAGGATGTACAGTCCATCCCGTGGTGACTAAACATCCCGATCCAGCCCAGACCAGATGCCACTTGAATCACCCCCATGTCAATGAATAAGCGCCTAGGATGTAGCGTATGCAGCACTATGCACAGCTGAGGAGAACTGGCGATCATTCCATTGACCAACCGCTGTGTCGGTGTGTGTGTGTGGGATAAATGAGAAAAAGGAAAAAAGAAAAGAAAAGAAAAGAACAGGTAACCTAACAATGTGCGCGTTGGTGACCCTCTCTCTTTCTCTCTTTTCCTGGCCCAACTACACTGTGCTGCAAGGTCCAATTACGAGATCGAATCAAGCACTCAAGCTTAGATGGCGACAACTTACTATGCTCCATGCACGGGTTCAGCTTCTTTCGCTTAGTTCCGGATAAAAGTCCGCTTAGAAAGGCTGCCACCGAACTGTGGAGTGCGGTGATCTAACTCTAGTGACGATCATGGATATTACTACAGAGGCGCAAACCTGAAGAGGCAATTCGAGCCAGCTTTGGCATGAGAGTTTAGGACACGATGTGGTATACGCTTCGATGTCAACATGACCCCGGAAATTTTCAACAGGAATATGCTTCGATTCTGGGGTTATCTTCTTTTCTTTTTCCTCTATGTTGATTCGATTTTTTTTTTTTTTTTCAAATTTTAGCGCCTTAACCTCTGTTTAACCCCACATTGCAGTTGCATGATGGATTAGTATAAGTATGATGTTACACAGGCATTCGACAGCAACCCCCATGGCCATGATGGTTGTACGACCGACATACATATTGTTGAACTGAACTATCGGTGCTACGATAATCTTTACCAAAAATAAACCCGATCATGACGTGCTCGAGGGCGAATCGTTGGCAATGTTACCTCATATACTATGGTAATGCCCTGATTTCGCTTCCTGCACGCGCCAGACCCATCGAGAATTGCGTTTCCGCACTGCATGACTGGCGTATATGAAGGGCTTTCTGGCCCCTCGAAGGGGTATCCTGTCACGCAACACAGCATTACTACCTCAGTCCTGCAATCGCTCCTCAGATTGCCGCTTCCAAGCGCCAATGACAACGTAACATGCTCGGTGCTTGGCAAATATGTGCGGGGATAAAATCCGGGGAAGTCACCATAGCATATCACACGGTCACTCAGGGACCTGCTGTAGCCTTTATCAGGGATTAGAAGGAAACCTGATATGCAGGGAATGCTTATCAGCAGAAAATTGTTGGTTCTGCGACAGTCCAGGCTACTGAACTCTGATAGAGCCCACCAGATAGATTGATACAGGGTAGTATATTACCCTGGTATTATTGACGCATACCACATTCTGTAACGGATTGCGGCAGCGCAAAACCCACGACCGGGCCGGTCCTATGTACACGCACTGAGAGGGCCCCCACAAGGCGCCAAGGCTATCGATCCGGGGGCCCACAAGCTTCTGGAACAGAACTTTTCAGCCAGTCAGATTGCGACAGCCGGCACACGCTGATATCATCGATTCACAGGCTCACAGCCGCCGCCCCCAGGTTATGCGGGGCCGCGCTTCCGGAATCCGGCCGCTGTTATTCAATTACACTTTAGCCCAGGCTCCCTACTAGTACTACTGCTACTGGCAGTAGTACTATTGCTGGAACGCCCAATGCCACCAGTTGACATCGTCATTGGTGGAATTTGGTGTATCCTGCTCCCTATCAGCGACGGACTTTTCCCTTGATTAGAAGAGCTTCCAAACTCAGGCTAATCTGGAGAGATACCTTATCCATTATCTGGGGAAGAACGATACGGAGTAAGATGAGCCGAAGTGGGTAGGTAACCCCAAAGGTCCTTGATTTACCTTTGTACCTTACCTAAGTATCCAAGGAGGTCCAAAAATACCACCTCGACAGGGCCACGACGGAAAAGGGAGTGAAACGAAAAGGGCCGAAGTTTTACCATTGGTTGGTGCTGACCACGATATGAAAAATTTGATAATTTTTCAGCTCCGGATACTACCCCCATGGATTCCTCAGGGATAATTTTTTTTACCCTACTTACCTACCCCTGATTCCATGGTTACTCCGAATTACGGCAGTTGTGGTGAGGTCTGGGGAGTGAGGCTTGGCGACCCGACCGGTAACTCATTTTGTTGGCCGATGACACGTCGCCTGAGGAGCAATCCGGGAAGGTAAAGCGATCTTACTGATACCTTGCCAGGTGATATCGCCGCTTTTCTGCAATCAGATACCCATGTGTATTCTCCTCGCGTTCTTACAGGGGGGCACATGATTCCCTGACAAGTCCTTATTTCACCACATGCTCCATGAAGTAAATTAGCAAGGTACTAGCGTCACTAGAGGCAAAGCTTGGGGGGAATAGAATATGGAGATAGGCAAAAAGCATGGAGCTTTCCCCTGAATCCTAGTCCAGTTTTCCCCATATCTAACGACTGAAGGAGGGGGGGATTAATTTAATCAGTAGGTCTGTGTCTCGCCTCTGATTGTACGATACACAGCAACTCTCTAGTTCGAGGGAGCTGCTCCGGAGTCAATCAGGTACTAGCGTGCGATAGCGCTTGTGATACTAGTTAATGCCAATCACATGTTCGAATCACAACATCTGCAGTGATTTTGCAGAGGGGAAGTCCGGAGAATAGTCCTTATTCTTTCGCACCTTGCGAGGGATGATCCGCGCCAGATTACCCAATTGAAGCTCTACATTCCAGACTTATCTTTTTCCCCTCTCCCTTTGGAACATGATTTCTTATCGTGAAGTTTAGGTATCGTTCATGTTACACACCCCGAATTAGGTACCACTCTATTTTACCTACTAGACTTCACTTACCTCCCGAACAAGTTGTACCCCATACACTGTGGCACAGTCTGTATGTTACGTTCTGACCGCTATAGCGGGGCAATGACCAAAGGGGGTGGGGGGTAACAATTGGAGAGAGAGAGTGCGGGAAAA
>NW_015378763.1:0-7935 GCF_001204775.2 Aspergillus nomiae NRRL 13137
ATAGTTAACTACAGTTAAAAGATTAATTAATTTTAATCAAATTTAATTAAAAAATTGGTTAAAAAAATTTTATATCTTAATTTAACTAACCCTAGTTAAGTTAGGTTATAGCTAAGTTACAACAGTTAGGTTATATCACTCTACTCGGGAGTAAAACAGGAATTCTGCTGGCAGAAATTGATCAGAAAATGTTGTTGCGGAGTGGCAGCTATAGGCCTCCGTAGAGGCAGGGCGTGTTGGCTAATGAACATGCAAACAAATCGACCTATTTGTAGGTGGGCAGCCACCCATATTTGTCTAGATCACCCGGCAAGGATTGGTTTTGTATCAGTCATCCCGCAAACCAGTTCTGGGCCTGATCATGATTCATCACTCTAATATTGACTTGATCGACTGACCTCCGAATCCTCGGTCACCAATAACGCTTTTACGCATTAGGTTGCTGATATTTCTTGGCAATCCTCCCTCCGAACTATATAGGGAAATAGCTCCCGATTCAAGATAAACCTGCATAGCTAATACGACCGGAAAAGGCATTTCACACCTCGAAACGTACGGTCCTTTGGTCGAAAAAAGGTAAATTTCGAATTTTCTTCGTGCAAAAGATTCCCTCGGACATCATGAAGAAAGGCAAACTATTACTTATTTGGGTTATAGTCCACCAATGATCTGGACCGCTGCAGTGTGTGGCCATAAAGTGGTCATCCCAATTGGATGTTGCATTAGCGGAGACGGGAATCGGTACATAAGACAACTTGTTTGGATATGTGCGGACGATCTATGAATTGTGTGACGCTTTAGCAACAAGTGTTTAATGAAGTCGACGCACAGCCGACGGCGTTTACAACTTTCTTGTTAATTTCTGAACATACGGATTTGCAAGCATTTGCCACCCGTTATCAATACTACGCTGTCCCAACTGATCATTCCTGAGATCCTGTCGGCACCACTCTTAGCTCACGGCAAAGGCTATTTCTTGAGTGACTAGACTTTAAGAGGGGAGGAATCTGGCTTTCAATTGCCTGTCAATATTCTCGGCCTATGCCCACTTAGACAAAAGAAATCTCATCTCTGATCACCACATTCGTTGGAAAGTGAACTGTGTAGTTTTTATAACCGAAGGATTGCTGGCCCAATATGGCCCAGGAGCGATCCTACGATTTCATTGTCGTCGGTGGTAAATTTTTGCTCTTTATTGCTATCAGTCAACCACTTATCTAATTCATAGGCGGCCCGGCTGGATGTACACTGGCTGCGTCTCTGGCAAGCTCCGCCAAGAGGCCGAGCGTATTGCTTCTAGAAGCCGGCGGGCGGAATGAGGACAAATCTCTGCGGGTCGATGGAAAGCGCTGGAAGACTTTCATGAAAGAGAATATGAATTGGGGGTCCCAGACAAGCCCGCAGGAGCACTGCAACGGCCGTCAACTCGATTACTCGCGCGGTAAGGGGCTCGGGGGCGGCTCTGCGATCAATTTTGGAGTCTACACTGTCGGGGCACGAGACGACTATGATCTATGGGCCGCCAAGGTCGATGACGAGACTTTTGCCTGGGACCAAATGCAGGCGCGGTTCAAAAGACTGGAAACATTTTCTGGCAAAATTGATGTCCCAGAAAACCAGAAGTACAGTCAGCCGGAACCCGCAGGCCATGGCAATAAAGGTGGCCTGCACGTTGCTATGCCAAAGACTGGGATTCAGATTTGACAACAGTGCTGGATGCATTCGAAGCAGCCGGGGTCCAGCGGAATCTTGATCACAACTCTGGTAATCCCCTTGGGTTCGGACTTTGTATCAATTCTGCTTCGAAGGGCATGCGATCAACCGCTGTTGATCTGTTGACTGATGTCTCGGATAATTTGGTCGTTCTCTCCGATAGTCCGGTGCAACGCATTATATTGGACAAGAATAAGGCTGTGGGAGCCGAAGCTAATGGCACACAATGTGGGTTCTCTCAAACGGGTTGGTTACTCTGGTTGCTGGAAGAACTCATGCATGCTTGCAGATTTTGCCTCGAACGAGGTCATCCTCTCAGCAGGATCGCTTGAAACCCCCAAGATTCTGATGCATTCTGGCATCGGTCCTGCCGACGAACTACGCAAGTTTAACATTTCAGTCATTCACGATCTACCAGCCGTAGGCCAAGGTCTCCGTGACCACATCTTTGCCCCACTTATTGTGATGCGCAACCCCGAAAGCAACGACCGCAATTCTTTCTATCAAGACGAAGTAGCCATGGAGGCCGCGACGAAACAATGGGAAAGAGACAGGACCGGTCCATGGACACGTTATGGCTGTCAATTAGGGATCGGCTGGTTCAAATCCGACCGAATAACATCCTGTGAAGAGTTCAAGGCTTTGCCTGGGTCTGTACAAGATTTCATGAACTGCGAGACCATTCCGCACTACGAGATTATTAGCCATTTCCCCGTGCATTTCACCTTTCCGCAGCTCTTCCAAGATTACAGCTATATCTGCCTGCCTGTGTTCTTGATGAACGAGCAATCCGTTGGAGAGGTGCAATTGCAGTCGTCCGACCCTAATGAGCCACTTTCGTTCAATCCCAAGTATCTCGAGCATCCATTTGACCGGCGAGCATGTATTGAGATTTACCGTCATCTTTGGGACCTGACCCAGCACCCATGTTTTGCTAAGGATACGGTCTCCACCATAATGGCACCGGCATCCCATTCCGATGAGGACATTCTTCAGTTCTGGAAGAATAACCTGTCATCCAGTTGGCACATGACGGGAACCGTGAAGATGGGGAGAGATGGTGCCAGTGATGCCGCTGTCGACAGTCGCTTCCGCGTCTTTGGGGTGAAAAGACTACGTGTGGCTGATATGAGTGTGGTACCGGTTCTAACCAACAATCACACCCAGGCCACTGCTTATATAACTGGAGCCACATGTGCCGATGTCTTGATCCGCGAATATGGCTTGAATGAATAGCTATCTATATGCACCAGTCGGGAGCGCTATTCGTCAATCCAATTCTCCAAGGCTTCTCTGCGGGTTAGTACATGGCCAGGGCGCAGGAAGCTAGCATTAGTGCGACTTAGAGGATGAATGGTATGAGGGGTTGATTCCGTACATGCGTGGCTGTACCTATCTGCTACAAATTGAATATCACGTTGGGAAAATGACCTGGCATTTTGCCTTCAGCGAGAATTTTTATTGATCCCGCAAAAGGGTTTAGAACGATGACCAGCTGCAGCTCATTTCCTCGCTAATTGAGGGCGCGTTTTCGCATTTGAATTTTCCATGTTTGGACGCTGAAGCCGCACTGCGGAACAGTGCGCCTCTCACGGGAATTTGAACTAGTAAAACCAAGGACTCGTGCTTTTGACCTATGAGGGTCAGGAAGGCTGACGCCAGCCACATCACGTGATGTTTGATCGAATATACATGATAGTCTCTGGTTACAAAGTCACGAGCATGGGAGCGAACGTCAAGGGCCGTGCCAGCACTGGGCGCCTCAGCCGAGACGTAGGTAAAAGTATTCGCTAGGAGGAGTAGAGGAACGTGGAACTTCATTTTGCGAAGGCCTTGACTTAAAAGGTGGGGGAGGTAGTCTTGTAACGAGACGGGATTTTAGATCTGGTAGTGTATGCTCTGATGTTCTGCGGATTCAGCCACGAACAGCGAGAACTCGGCATTCTTATAATTGTCAGTGTAGCTCGCAGGCACACATTCTGTCAAGAACGCTACTCGCCCTGTCAGTAGTAAGTACAACGGTGCTTATCTCACTGGGTTATGTCAGCAGCTTGTCAGCAAGCTCATCAGCAACCTCCTTAGCCAGCTTGTCAGCCTGTTCGTCAGCCAGCTCGATTTCAAGCTCCTCATGTGATTGATTGCGCCGCTTTTTGACATGCTACCATTTCGCAGTCTTTATAGCCACCGTCTACATTAGACAACACAATCAACGGCCTCTACACCAGGTCATCAACGCCCCAATCATGGAGTTAGAACCTGACTGCATCATTAGCTCTGAAAGCTTCGACAAGTATGCACTTGACGAACGCCGTCGAGCCTCCAAAGAAAGAGTTCAAGACTTCCTGGATCGAGGTCTCATGAGCCAAGGTGAGGCTCAAAGTAAGGCGTCATCTGAGCTCGTTCTAATCCAGTCCAGTTGTCGTTTACCAAAGGTTCACAGAGGAGCTATCTGAGAGACTCACCAGTTTCAAACGGTCGGATCAACCTGCCATAATAGAAGACATCAGACAGTCATTCCGTCGACTATGCGACCCAAAGAACGGATGTAGGCTATGGCTGGTCATAGTGAGTTGGTCTAAATCTCAGGCTGACATGAGACGCAGATCTCTCTGAGGCGATGTTCAAGCGCGTGGTTGCGGAGAGGCTCTCCGAATTTGGAGTCAATGAATCACCGAACGCACCCGCGCTGCTGTTCAAAGTCTGCAGCTCGCATGCATTCTACCCCTTTACAGCATCAGAAAGCGGCTCAGAACAGGCCGGGATCGATGAGGATGCTTTTGTGCGCGCAGTTTGTCTACTGACGCTGAGTCCTGTCGAACGACACGGCACCCAAGTTCCGGGGACTGTGCATCGCTATTATTCAGGAAACTGGGGCCCACATGGTGGTTGGTATATTGCCATCCGCGGTAAAGACGCCAGCGACTTCCGCAGACGGTTGTTCCGAAGCCTTGCTCTGCCTGCCAGCTCTGGTAGCAGCACCGGCTATGACACAAAAATAACGGTCCCTCGGTTCATATGGTTCGAATCCAGAAAAGAAGAAAATGATTCTGGGCCTGAACCCGATCAGCAGGTCGTTGTCGCAGAGGACGAGAGCGAGCTATCGATCGACATTGTAGACGTCCTTTCAGAGTGCCCGCCCGAAGCAGATACGCTGACCGCAAATCCTTTTCGCGAAAGCTACCGTATCGTCCTGCCATCGCTGCCAAAACTGACTGGCGACTTATCTATGCTTTTCATCCCTAGAATAGAACTTGTGGCTTTGTTAAAGCTAGTCCACCAAGTACAGGGGGAAAGCTCAGTGGATTCAGCAGCGGCGATCAGAGGGCTAGGCAATGAGGAGAAAATCAGCTGGGAGAGGTTCGACTTTGCAATATCGGAAAAATCCGTGAGTTGATTCGGACTACGCTATAAAAAGCTTTTTCATCAGCTAACATGTACCACAGGAATGTATTGCAGATGGTCTTTCGAAGGTTTTTAGCGCCTTCTCAACCGCCTAAGAGACAACTGGGGTTCGTAATTCTATGAACACATTCTAAACATTATCTAGTTGATGTATAGATCACAAACTGATTTACCGACACCACATTCCAACCTGGGTCTAGTCTAAGGATAATATATCTTTGATAGGCGATGCTGTATATTTATATTTCTTATATGTACTCAGGGAGTAACTCGAACAGTTGAGTATCCTATAACGATCGCAACTGTATTAGAGTTAGCTGGTAAATCACACGCTACTGCTCGCTTTGCATTATTATATAGAGAAGATAAGACATGCTTTATAGGTATACTTATCCACTATATATGCTATACATAAGAGTTTAGATATTAGCTATGCAAAGTTCATGGGTCTAGAAACTCGAGATGTTTAGGTCCAGAGATATTGGGACGTAGTGAAGGAAGACCCGTAGCTCCTTGCCTAATACCGACCTAAGTAGTTACCTCTGTCTTACGCATACAAAGAGTTTTGAACACAGTCTCTTACTAGGTCAACTCATATGCCAACATAGCGGAAGAGGGTTCTAACCACCGTGCAAGACATTTCGAGCCCCGGGGAATGGGCTAATGGGCCCAAGGAAAACGCAGACATTGGCATCAAGCTGTGAAGGAATGCGGTAATCAATATAGAAATTGGTTCAAACAGGTAGAGGCAATACTATCTTCCTTCGGCATGCGGAAAAAAGGTGGATCTGGCTCACCTAGTGACCTTTGAAGAGCGCAGATATCCCATATGACATACAAATATGACTGCCAGCCTCGACTAAACCATTTCACTGGGTAACTTCTCAAATTTTACAGATCACCGGGGCGACCTCACCGCCAGAAGAGTGAATGAGCCGGTTTATATTCGACCTTAAAGTTAAGAAATAAACCTTTGACGTGGATTATTATACCTACTTATTAAATCAGATATCTAATACCTAATCAATTGGGGGTATTCTCATAATCAAGGGCAGAAGAGTATTCTCCAATTGAAGAGAAGTTTCGTCTGTATTGACTGCTTGTCGAAGCCAACGGTGGAAGTAATCCAGTACCCGCCAGCCTGTGAACGAGCCAGGATAGATGGGAATTCCTCCACAAAACGAAAGGAAGTGCCCTGCGTGATACTGACCGCTATAGGCAACCTAGAAAACCAGGTGGATCAGCCATCCATCACACGCAGGCATATTCTGTACATCCTGCAGGCATGCATTGGCCCGACCCTTCCGGATACAATCATCCGAACGGAGCTCTCCCGCAACCTCGATTCAAATCGGGCAGAACTCGTGATCGCCCAGGGCATAGCCTCTAATGTACCCCGTACATAAGACAATGACCGAGGAAAGGAGGCAGCGAGTTACCGCACGGAGAGTAAGATATACAAACCAAAGACTTTTCACGGAAGGAAGAAATCAACATTTTCAGGAACTCCTCGTAGGACTGAGCATGGGCCATAGCGAGTACCGCGCAAGTGACTAATTGCCTCGACTTCGCAGCCGGTAATTGCGCATCCGGCTACAATTACGCTCGTCACTCCTATGAGGACCTGAACGAGCATTTCGATCGCACCCACATCACAAAGACTAACCCAACTGACGGGTGTGACGCGCAACCGAAGAGGGTTGCCGGTAAATGGGAGCGGGAGCTAGATTTCGAGTACAAGGAACAGAAAGAAGTTGCCGTGGAGGTCTGTGATGCTAACTCTCCATCTACACGGAGGTCCTAGTTCTAATAACAAGCAAACAACACAGCTAGCCCTTAAAACCTTTCAAATCCCACAAATATTGTATACTACCTGAAGCTTTGTGGCTGGTAAAACGCAGAGAAGCGACGTATAGCCTATAGAAAAACCAAATCATAGAAGCACACCATGTGTCACTTCGCATCCACTCAGGTAGATCAGTACAAGGTCACAACAACCAAAGCAGCATCTGAAGCCAGTCCCCAAAGACCGACCGAGATGTGCTTTAGCACAAACCACCTCTCCCGGCAAATTCGAGCTCGCCCGTGCAGATCCATTCCCTAGTCGACATATCTCTGGCCTTCCAAGGCTCAAGTCGCAGTAGTCTTGGCAGGATCTATTGGTTCAGCCGATCCTCAGCTGCACCCTTGCAGCCTCGAAAGAGGGTCTACCTACATATTGGAATTTACTCAGTAGCTCTGTTGATCGTGTCGTGTCGATGTACTTCTCATTGGATCGGCCTGCCCCAAGTGACATTGTAGAGCATATAGAGTCGACGACCTGAGATCATCTCGTCACACGCTAAATAGTCTCGATTAGTTCATGCAGGGCGATTCAAACTCATCGCTCATTGCTCATCTGATGAGTCTCATTTCCAATGGATTGAGGAAGGCATAAAAGGTGGTTCTTGCCCCGAAGAAGCACACGGATAACACCATCCATCTCTCAATCTCTTTCACACCCAAAGAACCATCAACATTTTCATCTGAGTTTCACCATGCAGCTTATCTCTATCCTGACCTCTTCGTAATGGTAGCCTACATAACTAGTTAACTAGTTAATGCAAGTCAGCTATTTATCGGTCTCGGATACCCTGTAGTGTAACCTGTGACGTATTGCACATAATATTCCCACTGGCGGCTCACGAGTAGAGTTGGTCGGGTTCCCCGCTTAACCCGGCCCGAACCCGCCCCAACCCAGCTGCGGGTTGGGGACGGGTTCAAGATCTAGCCCCAGCTCCGGGTTTCGGGTTCTAGAGTCAAAATCCACCCCGACCCAGG
>NW_015378764.1:0-7927 GCF_001204775.2 Aspergillus nomiae NRRL 13137
CTGTGGTCGTATGTGCTGGTTTTTTAGTTCCAGAAGCCTATATAGCATCACACAATTGTAGTTCGATTACCGCTCTTTTCTTCGCCCTAAGGACAGTACTGTCGTCATATAACTCTATTTACAGAGAGATTGCAATTCATAATAGGTTATGGTCTGTGTAAAGTACTATATCGACTTGACTGTGATCCGTAGCTTGAATATTTCCATCGTAATGGTAAACGCGGTAACCATGGTAGAATAGGGCCAAGTTATATATAAACCCAACTGTCTGTTTATCGTAACGGGCACCGCTGAAAAAGAGATAAAATGTAAGTTTTTTTTTATGCGAAATAACAAATGAACGTTAGAAAAGTGGACTCAAATTCCACTCCACCTTTCCAAAATAAACAATATTTCGAACTCAAGGGACCTTGTTCCGGCAAATGTTCGGGACGGATATGGCACTTGTGAGCTCCCATTGCCACAGGGAGTTGAAGAAGAACTTTCGAGGAGAAAGTTGGACTCACTATGAGGATAGATTTACAAACTCTCATGTACAGTAAAGAGGGTGCCATATTCCGGAGTAAGCGCCCTTAACAACTGTGGGAGAAGTTTGGAGGACCGCGCCTGAATTATCATACGATCAAGCAGCGCTAGCAGATTATTTAACTCGTTTACCCCGATATTGGCAAACATAAAAGCGATTCAACCTGGTGACCGTACAGAATACACTGTCCCTCGTATGGACAACCAGCCACCAAAAAGAGAACTCGGGCCATAAGTTCACCCAGTTTCAACCAAGGCGCGCTTGCCTACTGCTGTACATAGAATCCTGAAGCCCTCAATGTAGAGACCCTGTGGCTACAAATCAACGATCCATTAGTAATAGTAGAGGACCATAATCAGTCTTCCTCCTTAATAGTATCTACCATTTGCCTGTGATGTTCCTGGCCGCTTTGCTACGTATTCTTATCTAGTAGGCAGGTCCTCTGCCCAGAAAATACATATTTATTTGACAGACGGCCGTAAAATATGACCTGCGAAGGAATCTGCATACTTAAAGTTCAAACATAAATGCTGAATAGAGCCGTTTATTCACCATGGTGAAAGTGACGTAGCAAAACCTGATTATTTTCGTTATTCTATGCAAATTGGCTGAGGTTTGAGAAACAGTTGGCACTGAGTTTCAGGTACCATGCTAAGCTATCACCACTCTAGGGTATCTGACCTACATTTGCAAATATTTCTAACGTTTGGCATGTGGCAAAACTAGTGTCACAGTTGGTCACCATGGGATATCCTCCCCCGTGTAGTTAAGGAAGCACCCGTTCGTGTTCTTGGTGGTCGCTTTCTCAATCTGCAACCAGTCATTATAATTGGTCAACAAATGTTGGAAAAAGCTTACAAGCCTAGCCATCCGAGAGACACTATCTGCGGTCGAAATCAAGGGGAATGCTTGCAGTTTTTCCTGGTGAGGAATAAAATCTTTTGCTTGCTCCAAAGCGCTTTCCGTAGCGACGTATCTGCGATGAGCTAGTCAGCGTTTCCTTCATTGTCTGTCACTTTACTACAATGTAAGAGGTACTAGTACTGACCCTGGGGCGAGTGAAAAGGTACATATTGTCTTATTCTCGAGTGATAATCTCCGCATGAAGTAGTTGGCTAGGGCCTTGCTTGCGCCGTATGTTCCAATTGGAACGTCAGGCATAAGCTGCACAGAACTTGTTGACGCAGCAAACGTTGAAATATAGACGAACTTCGGGGCAACGGAGTTTTTCAGAAGGTCAAGGGCTTCCCTAAACAGAAAAAGAGGTCCGTATGCATTAACTTCTATATGTTGCTGAATGTCGCTCAGTGGGACCGAGGCCATAGGGCAAGTTGCTTGAGATATTCCTGCATTGGAAATGGCAACATCGATTCTTGAGATACCATTTTCCTTGATCAGTTGCACACCTTGCACAATCGACGAGATCGAATCACTCTCCATTGGGATGACTATAAGACGACTCCCGGGCCCAGTGGGAATAGATTGAAGAGATACGGCTCTTATTTGAGATGGCCGGACACAGGCAATGACCACATTATCCTGACCGGAAAGATAGAATTGCACAAAGCCCAAACCAATCCCTAGCATAAAAGATCAGTAAGAAACCACTATACCCAACTGTCTTTAGGGGAACGCTCTCACCTCTATTCGCACCTGTAATAAGGTAGACTTTTTGATCCATTGTCATTGAGAATATGATTTCTTTTATATCGGATAGAAGAGTGGACGTAATGTTTTGATGGACTTGAGATTCCACCAACAAGTGAAGAAAGTAGTACCATATTTATAGCAAGTCCTGCAGTGCTCTGTATACCTAGATGGAAATATGATTTCCAATATGATGAGTAATGTTTGATCGGAGGCGTCGGGTGGCGGCCGCCATTCCCGATTAGCCTCAGCGGTCGGATTTATAAATTTTTGAATCTAAATCAATTGACGGCGGCCGCCGCTTGCGCCCAATGACCCTCAACCCATCCAGAAAGAGTGCCCTTCTTAAGCGAAGAGATTACTATACTACTCCTCTCTAATGGCCATGCACACTACTCCACGGACCTGTAGACAATGCAAAGCCAGTAAAAAGAAATGTGATCGGGCTAAGCCTATCTGTGCACGATGTTCCCGGTAATTCTATTCCGACCACCCTGGCCGAACGCCATTCGTTTGCTAATCTATTATAGGCTTTCATTACCTTGTGCATTCGATGGGGACATTGAGAGTCCTTCTGCAGATATTGCCACGAAATTTGAAAAGGTGTTCGAACGACTCGAAAAACTTGAATCACAAGGATGCGACCCTGGAAAGCAGCAGCGGGCATCTGCAAACACTACCATCACACACGACACCAACACTATTAAATGGCAGCTTTCTCCTGGTCTATTTCAACCTTCCTACATGGAAGTTATAGCATCTGCGAATGTGTCCCATGTTTTGGAAAAGAAAAATATCACCATGCTAGATGTAGCTGGTAAGCACCTGGGCACTTTATGCAGCTTTTTGCCTATTATCTCTCAAGAGAGATTTTCGAACAGGCTTCATGAAGCACAGGAACTCAAACCACATGGGTCGTTTTCCATTCTGAGCCTGGCTATTGTTCTGCTCACGGAAGACTCAATTTCCCACCCTGGCGGCACTCCCTCTTCACTGAAGCCGGTTTCTGAGGCCTACCAGGTTTGCAAATACCACTATTCCTTGTTGTGCTCTTTGAACGACCCTTCCATAGAGTTAATCCAGGCCGGCCTGTGCATAGCGCTCTATGAGCATCTACAAGTAATTGGAGACCAAGAATATCTTACCATTGGCGGTTGTGCGAGGATGGCCAGCCTTCTCAGATTGTCACCGTATGCAGCTTACAGCCCGCAGGTACCGGCACAGACATGTGCGAGGAAGAGAATATGCCCCTTATCTGGGGAATCTACACGATAGATAAGTGCGTCTACATCGATGAGAGCTATACAAGAACTTCATAGCTGACCCCATTTCAGACATATTAGCATAATGTCAGAGATGGCTAGTAGGCATCTGCCCTGGGAATTTTCGCCGATAAGTGAACCATTTGACATTACAGGTGCGTTTCACAATGAGTACAATCATAAAGCTGGTAATAACCGTATAATGGCGGTAGACCTGGGCCACTTCAAAGCTGAGGCCGAGGCGACCCATATTCTTTATTCTCTTCGCAAAATTCTCCATCGTGATAAGCCGAAAGAGCTCAACGAGACGCAGATAAAACAAGTCACAGCTTTGGGTCAAAGGCTAGAATACCTGAGGGCCAAGGTTCAAAATTGTCATGCGAGCCACGCAGCATGGCGTAGCGAGCTTGCAACGATCTTAGTGTAAGTCATCTCTTCGACATCCGGTGTATATAACGAGCAAGATTGACGTTTGATGTTTGCTCTGTGTTTCAGTGCATTGCTTCTGAAACATAGCTATTTCTACGCGCAAGAAAGGCGATTAAGTAGCCGTATAGACCCTGGAGAGTGGTCTGAGAAGCTGTTTGAGTGCACAGAGCGACTAACAGAGATGGCGATAAAAGAACTGAGTTTTATTACCTCAAGTGGCCATATTCCTGCTTTTATATCGCCGTTTATAATAACTACGCTGGCGCTGATCACGAAGACCATGGATTCACTTGACCTGACGAGTGTCGACAACTACCATTGGACCCGAGAACGAGAGATCTTTGTCAAATTGCTGCAGTGCCTGGGCACGAAATGGATTCGAGCAAGTGCGTGATTCATAGATTTCACTATGTTCTTCAATACCCTAACTAACGGCTCACAGAGACATTACTGGAGACCATGTAACAGCCGTAAAATATTCCGTCGTTGCCAAATCTGGTTTGAAGCCACTTAATTGACGGACAGAGGGCCGCCAGCATTTGTTTAAGGATCTTCATAGCACAATGATGTCTGGAATATGTCTATAAATTTTGAATTCCACTGGCCCTTCTAGTGTTAAGAACCATATACTCGACGTTACTCCGCATTGCATTTATACCGAGCTGACACATCCGACAGCGAGTCATGCCAAGAGCTGTGTCGCCCCCACTGTTGAGAAATAAGCACAACCTCCGATTTCCCAGATCAGCCTTCCACAACTTCATACAGACAAGAACCCTCATGGACTCGCAATACAAATATATGTGCCCAAGACCTAGGGCTTCATGGGCATGTGTCCACTGCAAACTAAAAAGAACTCGCTGTCTTAGGGAAACCCCACAAATGCCATGTCGACGGTAAAGTCACCGCGAGTCATCAACTCTTCACAGTCTGATATTTCCAATTAGATGCCAGACCCTGAAATTGGAATGCCGCTTCGCCGCAAACAAAGCAAAAGATACAAGAGAACCTAAAGTAGAGGAAGGCGATATTCTTTCAGGGTTATTTGATGCTCAGCCGAGCGCTCCGCCACCCAAGAATGTCGTGGACGTTCATCGTCAAATATTTGAGACAAAGTTCGATATCTCCGGACAACAATCATCTAGAACCTTGTTAGATGATATACCTGATGACACGACGTTACGGCCCCCGGTGCTTGACCAAAAGAGAGCTGATCAGCTTCTAAGCAAGTTCCGAGCCAAGGGCTCCTATTTCCCTTTTGTAACTCTCCCGGGTAACATAGCCTCCGCGCAGCATCGCTTTTTGTATCTTGCTGTGCTTACTGCGGCATCCTCGGATGACATGTATCTGCTGAGGAGCCTCGATAACAGGTTTCGGTCCGTCTTGGCTGATCGGGTTGTGAACGCTGGGGAGAAAAGTCTGGACTATCTGCAAGGATTGCTTGTCTACATTGCATGGTGAGCATTGTCAGGAAGAAGGCAAGTCAGGGGCAATATACTAAAGAGCGTTTGATAGGTACAACTTGCATCTACGTCCACGAAGCTTTCAGTCCTACCAGTATCTCCAAATTGCTATCAGTATGGTGGAGGACTTAGGGCTCGATGATGGGAATATTACACAGACAGAAGCCGACCGCTCATCAGCACTAACTGGCAGCGAAGCTCTGGATGCCTGTCTTGGGTGTTATTACCTTTCCTCCGTGTAAGTACTAGATCAGTAAGTGGCCACTCGGGTCTCTAACAATCGTGAACTAGCATAGCAACAGGAAGCAAACGAGACAACAGGGTGACCCTTTCCTCCAACCTAATAAGCTATCTGCTTCGATTATCCCAGGGAGAGTGCGCCCGTGGTACAATGATATACTCTTGTATTCGGCTTCAGATGGCAATAGAAGCAGCATACAAAGGCGCTGAGAAGCCAGATCGCTTGTGGCCAGCAGACAGTCGGCTTACGTCAGATCCCTCCTTGAATATCCGTACGTTCTCATATTTTAACAACATCGGGCTATCTATCTAATATTTTCATTTTTTAGCTTCGATCAATATCGCACGGCTTACTCTTTCCTTGCTGGAGGAAGCAAGCATACACCGTCTGGAGCCGACGCTCCTAGAATTCGATCTTCCCAAATTTCAGTCCATTATGCGCAAAGCAAGAGCCTTCTTGGACTACTTCATATCTGTCCCCACGTCGAATTATCGCCAGTTTTCATTTACCGAATGGGACCGCTTAATTGCAGCTATTCGTGTTTCAACAGAAATTCTGTCAGCTGCAGCTGGTTTACCAGGCATTGTTGCGGCAGTTGGAGAAGAGTCCCAGACCCTAACCAGATACCTGGAGTGCTTGGCAAATCGGATGGAGAAGGTTTCGCAATCTGGTCGGAATCCCGGCGAATTTCCTGATATATTCTATTTGTTCAAGTCTGTTTTGGACTTACTCTGCCCTCTTCCTCTCGCTGCAACTTACGACCAAGGCATGACCTTAGCTGTCAATTCTGAACCACGCCGCGCCATGCAACGATGCCCGGTTCTGACTAGTATTCAAGAGACAGAGTTCTGGGATGCATATCAGACCTGTGCTCCTGCTGATGACATAGACATTGATCTTGAGACATTGTTCACTAATGAATATCTATCAGGACTATCATCCGAGGAATGGGTGGGCGCTCCTGGGAACATCAGCTACACATGAGGCACTTTCTAGCATCTGTATGTTATATATAATAAAAATCTCCATTCACGCATCAACTAGCTATTGACGATACACAAGCAATGTCATTTCTCTAGATCGTCCAACGATACTCTGGCCCCGAAATCTCTTTACCATTGATATCTCTGGGCTGATACGCAAGACTCGCCCGAGACAACCCAACCACAGCATCACTCCTCCTCCCCTCAAGCCAGTGCTCGAACATATCAATTCCCGCAAAGGCACCACCCGCAGTCCAGAACTTGCCGTCAATCACCCAGCGAGCCGTTTCCCAGGTAGTGTCCGTACATTCCTTTTTAATGTAATCAAGGAATTCGCTATTGGTTGTGGCACGTTTACCGCGGAGCAAGCCGGCTTTGGCGGCCACAATGCCACCAGTGCAGGTGGTGAAGAAGTATTGGACCTCGTCGACCTTGCGGTGAAGGAATTCGCGGTACGAGTCAGGGATATTGTTCCAGAACTCAGGGCCAGGGCCACCGAGGAGGATTGCATCGAGTTTGGGGCAGTCGTCGAAGGTGGTGGTTGGTTGCAGCTTGAAGCCGTTCATGAGGGATACGGTGTCCATCGTCGGGGCAATGTAGTGGAAGTTGATATCGATGCCCTGGTCTACCAGGTCGTCTGGCACGAATCCGTCGCGGTTAATGTGGCCTAGCATGGTTTTGGACCCTGCGATGAGGATGTCGACCGGACCGGCGACGTCCAGGAGCTGGAAGTCGTAGAGGACAACACCGAGCTGAAAGGGAGCCATTTTGTAGGACTGTTTGGATTTCAAACTAAGTGTCAATGAGGAAAGCTTGGAGAATGTTTCTGAAGGTTGTTTGATGGGTAGAGAAGTATTTGCCCATGGCGGGTTTATATAGATGTTCTATAAATGCTGTATACATACTGCGTCGGCTAAAACTTCCTTCCGCTTGATACACTCGCGTATCGTTTCCTTCCGCAGTGCGGTCTTGGCAGCTGATCGGTCCAACCCTAACAGAGAGGGAGTCAAGAAATGATATTAATTATTATTTCTCTTTTTAAAAGGTACGAACTGATAAGGACGTGCAGTCTCGACTTCACATGTTTGCCTACGTCACTAAGTAGGAATCGGGCTAAAGGATGAACTTGAAGAGGCAGTGATCGGCTGTGAACTCCGAGTTGATCTCACCTTCCAGACATACAGCAAAGTATGTAGAGTCATGTTTGAACCCTGTCCTCTACCATTGAGATCTAATTGCATGGATATTGTTGACAGAAGAAGGCCGAAGGTAAAAAATAAAGAAAGACCTGTGATCCAGGGTCTCACAGTCTCATGCACATTGGTGAAATATATTGGATGGATATCATTTATTTATCTTGACAACAAACTTTTTTT
>NW_015378765.1:0-7802 GCF_001204775.2 Aspergillus nomiae NRRL 13137
GTTGGTTCGTGAGCTAATTAATTGTGGGGTTTTCCAGGAGTAGCTCCAATTGGATTCTGATATAGTTATATAATAAAGGTATTTATAATAAATCAGAAAATTACCCCTCACGACGTCACCAAGGCGGGGTTGTATTTTTCTTGCCCTAATTATATTTCTTTTACAAAAAGGAAAGGCAAAAGAGAAAATGACCAAAAGAAGTCTTCTTCTTAAAGAGCTAGTACGTAACTTTGAATGGAACACGTATTAGATGATCAGTGCTCCATCTTAATTACACCAAGTAAGCTTCTGTCCTTCACTTTAATCCGTTCTATGTACATACATAGGATCCCCACACGCACACATCAGTACACTAGATGAAATACGAGAGGACGGCACGGCGCCTCCGGGAGCATCCTAGGATCTGACCACCTTTGCCTAATTCTTCTGTACCTGTTATCTGTATTTGTTTGACTGTTGCCCACCGCACTGGGACGAGCAAAATTAAGTCAAGAGGAGATAATCTCTTTATCTATATTATTCACAAATTGGGTATTCCCGCCATCTAGTTTTCTCACATATATACTTTGCATACATAGTCTGCAACCAAAAGTGCTGTGTTCCAAGATATGAGGCCAGAAACAAGAACGGCCGATAGTGGCTTGCCCAACCTGAATCATATCCATGATTCCCTTATTGAGATAGCATACAAAGCTGGAGAGATCATCATGGGTGCTCTCCCCACTACGGATGGTATTGGATCGAAGAAGAATAGTATGCACAGACCTGGACGGTCAAATATGTGATGGGTAAACCAACTTGACTCACAACTTTAGGTGCGGACCTTGTCACTCAATATGACCGTGCGGTGGAAGAAATGATATCAACAGCGCTGAAGGAGAAGTACCCAGATTATTTGTATGTATATCATCATGCCTTCCACCCCCTCTTCCCATTTAGACTCCCATGAGATTGTCCGCAAAGTTATCGTATATTACCCTGCAGCAGCGATTCGTTCCTTACTCCATCGCTAGGTTCCATGGAGAAGAGACATATGACCCAGGTCATCCCTTGACTACTGCCCCCACTTTTGTGATTGACCCCATCGATGGGACAATTAATTTTGTGCACGGCTTCCCCCATGCATGTGTATCTCTTGGGTTCGCCGTTGACCGGGTTCCCGTGGTTGGTATTGTATACAACCCATTCGATAAGACCCTTTATTCTGCCATTAGTGGCCAGGGGGCGTTCCTAAACCGCAGTGCCAAACTTCCACTCAAGGGAATAGACCTCGAGCCACTGCAAGGCCTGCAGAACTCTCTCATCGGTGTTGAATGGGGATCCGATAGAAAGGGGAGGAATTGGGAAACAAAGGTACGAACCTTGGAGAAGCTCGGCCAATCTAAAGATGAGGGCGGCGCAATGGTTCGTTCGATGCGTAGCACGGGTTCGGCTGCACTCAACCTTTGTGCGGTAGCCGCTGGAACTCTTGACTTGTACTGGGAAGGCGGTTGTTGGGCGTGGGATGTGTGCGCTGGCTGGGTTATCCTCACCGAGGCCGGTGGCATAATGGTTGACGGTAATCCCGGCGGGTGGCAGGCCGCCATAGACGGAAGAGTCTACCTTGCTGTCAGAGCTTCTCCAAACCAGATTGGTCAAAGGGAGCTTGTTGAGGAATTCTGGGGAAATATTCAAGGGAGGCTTGAGTATTGACGTATCCATCGTACTGACACAAGCCTACCAGCAATACGGCTGGTCAAAGATTATGCCTTCTCGTGTAAAAAAAAAAGGGACAGGAAGAGAGCAGGAGACAAGGTGTGAGGGAGAAAGGGGAAAGTTTCCTAGGATGGGGGTTGAGAAACCAATGAGATATTACTATCCACCAACGAATATACACGGGAGGATGCCCCGTTGTGTCTATGTATGTACATACAATGAACAGAGCTTGAGAGAAATCACAAGAAATGGAGCAGTGAAATAATAAACTAGGCATGATCCAAGACATAAACCTCTACTTGCACGGAGAAACTAGCCAACTTCTTTGAATTGAGATACGCTGGGCCTAGTTTGGTCAGGAGAACCAACCCCGGCGATTCGACTGCCTGGGAGCTCTCGTGCGCAAGTCGAATCATCTCTAGGGGGATCCTCCTGTCCTTGCACTTCCTCACCTAAGCTATTTGTGGGGACTGCGAGTGGCTTTGCCCTTTCTACTCTTTTCGCGGAGTCATCTTCAGATTGGGCCGCAGATGTATACCCAAAGTGAGTATCAACAAGGTGCTTTACCACGGGCCAACCATACGCGTTCGTGAACATTCGTCGAACGATGATATTGTTGTGTGCATCTGGTTCAAGACGAACGAGCACTTTTCGCCACGTTAAGTCTCGATGATAAGCCCTGGCGATCTTCTCTTCGACTTTGAGCCCACTCTCGCTCTCATGTAAGTCATGATGCGTAGATTCATCCGATGAAAATGGCCCTATTTTCGCGGCCTTACTTTGAGAAGAACCAAAGGTTAAGGTTCGTCTCTTGGGAGTTAAGGGAGGAGGTATGTCCTCAGGGCTATAGACCCGGTCATGGAAAATAGTCCGAGGTCTTGAAGTAGGATCAATTATAAATTCAATAGGAGGAAGGGGTGGCATGAGAAGATCACTTGCTGACTCAAAAAGAGTAGTCTTTGGTGGCGCATAAAGCCCATGGTCGTCAGACAGTTGGCTATCGACAAATGATTCATGGGTAGGGGCACAAGGAGACGGCGGCCCCCGTATAACACCACTGGATGCGCCAAGTGTCTGGCTACGTTTAAGCATCTTAGATTGCTTGTGCCCAGAGGATATTTTAACAGCTTCTTTTGGCCGGAATATAGTAAAGAGATTGCTCAAGGGGCCGTAGGTTACAGGTTGGTTGTCAATTGGAGCTGCATCTATCGTCGTATTAGGCCAAATTGAATGTTGGGATTGATCCGATGGCTGATGAGGTATCGGGGTACTGGCAGGTGCCGTAACACTAGGCGAAGATATCTGCGTTGTCGGTATGTGTTTATGGGCTTTGTGGATTTCCTCATCGGTATCTTTCCATTCCGATTCTGTACCAGAACGAGCCGTCCGGGGCGACTTTGAATTTGCGCCAGTCAATTCAGCCCACCCCCATTCAGCCATTGTGCCAACTATCCCATTTTCTCTCCTTGCCTTTTCAACTCGTTCTAGTCCTCTCCAGTCAAGAAACAGGAGACAAGATGTCCTCAAAGGTACAATCCCATCATTGACTACATTGGAGTAGACTGTACGGTGTTGAAATTTGGCGAGAACTTCATGTGCAGGACCACAGGGAAGGATTCTCAACAGAGGTTTTGATCCGGCATCTGGTTGACCCTGTGATTTGGCGGAATTGCCTTTCCCACCAATTATAGCTTCCCAGCCACTTCTCACTCGAGGAGCTGTCCAGCTGAGTCCTAGGTCCTGGCCCGTCCGACCAACCAGACCTAAGTCTAAGGCAAAGCGGATGTACATAGGGTTTTCATTGCTCAAGCCGAGAAAAGGAGTCGCTAAGGCGATGAAGTTAACGGGCCTAACCACATCAAAGAATTCAGGAGAATGTTTCTGGATATATGCAATGGCATATGTCTGAATGAGACCGCCGAGAGAATGGCCGATAAAGCTGATACTAGTGACTCGATAGGTATGGCCCCCTCCAGTTGACCCTGGTACAGAAGCTGTACGGTCCTTAGGGGACTCCCCCGCCGCGTTCCTCCAGACGGCGAAAGATTTCGGGAGGGTTTTGGCTTTTGCATTGTGACAAGGATTGCAAGGCTGGTCTGGGTGTGTCATTAGCAAAACATACTTGGCAAGACGCTTGCCAAGATACTGAATCCCGCGTTCCGTACGGACTGCATTTCCGGGAAATCCTCTAACAACGACTTGCTCATCGTCGTCATCATCATCATCATCATCATCATCATCATCATCATCATCATCATCATCGTTGCTTCTCTGTTCGCTTCTATGTTTCCGACGAGCATTATAGGCCTGTTCCTTAGCTTTTCTGGCTGCAGTATCAATGCTCTCCTTGAGATAAAGCATGTCCGCACCAAGGTTGCTATGTAGGCCGTGAGTCAGAACCACAAGATGTATTTTCTTTCTACACCTGTTGTTCTGCGACTGATCAATTGGCTCGCTAGATCTCGACGATGCTTC
Source organism: Aspergillus nomiae NRRL 13137 (assembly GCF_001204775.2). NCBI lineage: Eukaryota > Fungi > Ascomycota > Eurotiomycetes > Eurotiales > Aspergillaceae > Aspergillus > Aspergillus nomiae. The sequence goes on from NW_015378765.1 coordinate 4,171, forward strand.
GGCATTGCTTGTTGGACTGGCTTCGTTTAGTCCCTTATCTTTTTCCGCCCTACAGCTTTTGTCGGACGAAGGAAAAGCAGGCGTGTTCCAGAGGCTCGCAGTATCATCTATCTGCAACGTTACAGCTCTGGAATACACTCCATTTGTAGCAAACACTTGCTTGCCTTTTGCATTGGGTAACCAGTGGTCACTTAGTTGAGCTGCTTGAAGCCCAGTGGTTGATGCTGCACCGGACGAAGACAGCTCCACTGATTTTTGGTCGCGGCCTACCAAAAGCTCAAAGTTGACGGATGCAGTGCTCGAAAATATCACTTGGGATAATATCTCTATGATCCACGTTACTTTCTGGTGACTTCGGGGCTCGGTAGAAGCGACCTCCGGTTTTTGACGAAGACGCCGGGGCACGGTGATGACGGCACTCCAACTGCCCCCAGCTTTGAGATAAGGTTCAAACTGCGGAATGCCTTCGGTGGCTTGCTGATCGATTTTGACGTTTGGATCGAATGTGGATGGATAGCAAGACGTATAGAGGGTATATGGGCCATGAAGATAGGCAGCTCGGAGAGGAATTGCAGATGTATTCTTGACTTTTACAAATAATTCCCCTGGGATGGGACTGGCGGTGTCGGCTGCCGGTGTGTACGTTACTGTGTACCTGTTTACAGCAAGGTCAAGGTCAGTATTGCGAACAGGAAGGGCTTGGCCAAGGCTATCATAGTAATGGCAACAGACCTGACCACCTCACCCACACGCACACTGCCCGTCTGGTGAATCAATAGCATTTTGGCGGCTCGCCTTTCATTCATAGAACTAGTACTCCACCCGAAAAGCGAATGAACTCTCGGGTTATCCTCACTGCTGTGGAGCTGTTGTCCTCGATCTGGTATCTGTGAAGCGTGATAAGTTCGAGGGCTGATAAGCATCGATACCAGACTCAGCTGCTCCCATTATAGGACTGGTCAAGATGGCTGTCGGTCGTGGAGGTTTTCTGGGTCACATGCATGAAAGTCTATGGTCCTCAGTAAGTGATACTGGCAGCGCGTCTAGCGTTGGAGGTTATATCAAGGGTCTGATCAATTGTTGATGGCGAGCAAGGATAATCATAGGGAAGACTGCATGGTACTTCGTACAGAGGTTATCCGTAAGTAGGAACTTAGCAAGTACTCAGTTAGTACAATAGTACGGAGTACATGCGTCTTATTCAAGGTTGCCCCCACTTACCATACTGCCAGGAACCAATCATGACGAGGAAACCCTGGTACAAAGAAAGTATGTATCTCCTCCGTATTACTAGTAGTACCAGTACTACTCCGTACAGAGAGGTATTTTCGGCTTGAAATTGGCTGGACTATACTCCGTAGATAATTTACACTCTGAAGGTATATCAATTGTATTCAGTGGGGACAAAGATACACTCAAAGGATACCTAATAAATCAATTCTGCGTACAATTAGAACTTAGCCCACACATGTTATGTATGGTCAGTTTGATCCACTCATCGACCACAACACCCTAGGAATGTTCAATCTGGCACCAGATGAGGCAAGAATCCAAGTATATATTCTGCACATGTAGTACAACCAGTGTGCTAGTTATCTAGAGTAATCATAGTACAAGACTGAACCGAGCCTATTTCATTACTTAGTTAATCAATAGATATAACAAATCTAGATCAAATGCCTCCAAGACAGAATCAGTGGAAAGACAGGGAAGGTAAAGTATATTATTTAAGGCAAGAGATGTTTGAATTGCTGTCTAATGATAAAGGGGCGAGAGGGGAGGAAGTTCTCGTGCAAACATATATACGCTGAATAGTCAGTAATATTAAACCCCAACGGATGTCAGGATGTTTAATAGACATTCTGGCTCCTTGTATATCTCCATCCAACCATCACACTCGACTGCAATGATTCTGCCGTCAATGCACACCCGCCTCCACCTCTCATCCGTCTCCCGGAATACAATCTTAAGTGTCTCAATCTCCGAGTAGAAAACACTCCTATCAAACACATGCTGACCTCCCTGATATGCGGAGGCCATCAACTGCATAGCTTTTTCGGAAGGTACCGGGCCAAAGTGGATTATTCTCAAGCGACCGTCCAGTGCAACAGACTCGGGTGAGATCACGAACTCTCTTTCAAGTCTAGGGACCATCGTTACCAGCACATACATGTGTTCTTTGATCTCCATGGTCTCCGCACATTCGCTGTTAGTCTGACTATCCCATCTGGTGAGACTAATTGTACCAGCATATCTATGGCTCTCGGCACCGCTCGGAGGGAAGAGAAGTTCCTCCGCAACCAATTTAAACCTATCAGCACCGAATTTGCGGTACTCAGTGGTATCACTATCGGCAACCAATGCGGCGTGTATGCCCCAGCTTGCAACAACCGCACCATGTACCTTCGGAACTTCATACTTAGTTTTGAGGTTGGAACTTATACTAGACCGAGCACGGCCTTCCTCGGTGACATATTGCGCGCCGGGGGAAAACTTGGCACCGAAGGTCGGTAAAGGCCTCGGTCTTCCTCGCAGCAGCTCTTTCAACCAGGATGATGGATATGACGTGAGTCCCAGGGAACTAGCCATTGCATTCCCAGTTCCTGTTGGGACTAAGGCAATGGTGGGCCGGGTGATCAAGTGCCACGGGGTATTATATATCGCGTCGACTACATCGACTATTCCTCCATCCCCTGAGAGGAGGATGATGGTTTGCTGGATACCCGCCTGGGCGCAAGGAAGAAATCGTGAGTTGCATAGTTCGGTGATCGTCTGTGAGGACCGTGTCTCATGGACGTTGTAATCACATATGGCAAGTTGCAATAGGAAAGGTTGTAGAATATTTTTGTACAAATTCTTGGCAGCCCCTGTTCCCGACGCTGTGGATACGATTATATGGATTTCAGTTTCGTGTGAGCACAAGTGATGAGGGAGTTCTGTGCACAAGTACTGGGAACGCAGTGTGGGCGATAGAGATGTAAGCTGAATACTTTCCAAATACGCCGTATCCTCTGTCTTGATGTCCTCAGGTCTTCTCTGGAGAAACAGCAATTTGTAGCCAACTTTAGAACCCACAGTTCCGGCAAGAACACAGACCATGTCATCAATAGGGATTGTTACTTCATTCCATTGGTTATGGCACCGGATATAATTTTCAGTCAGATCAGCACAGAACTGACTTGGATCTGGTGGTTGGGCCATGGATGCTCTTTCTTGCGTTATCGAAGACTAAGAAGTAGGAATAATACTCTACTTCACACCTTTGGCTTTTTCTGCCTTCGTTTGTTTCTTTATCTAACACTGTAAATGCCGACCGCTGATAAAATCTAAGATGCTGGGTTCCTGATGGAATCGGTAAAAAGAGCAAAATTGTTTAGGATGGAAACACTTAAATAGAAATATTGAATAAAATTACACACTAGGTTCTGCTTACTGTCTGGTGGGGTATTTTTTCTTTGACAACTAGGACCAAGGGGTTAGTTACTAAATCCTACAATTGGTCAATCGCTAGGTAGGCAGGCTGCTAGCTAGGTAGGCAGCCTTCGCCCTTGGTGGTATCTATAGTAGTCAATATTTCATGACTTTGACTTATAATAACAACGATGAAGACACATGCCGCCGACAAATTTTGG
>NW_015378766.1:0-7739 GCF_001204775.2 Aspergillus nomiae NRRL 13137
TGATATTCGCAGCTCTTCCCGAATAATTATTAGATAAGTAATTTATTAAATGCCAGCTATACTAGAACCGGCCGTCGTTATTCTATTGTTATTCTGCCTTGTGTGTCCACCTTTGACAAGGTACGCTAGACAAGGGTCTGTAACAAAGGGTTCTTACCCCTGACATTGGTAATGCCTGGGCCAGGTTATCTTACTGCTTCCGCCAGCAAGATCAGTTGTATGTTGGCTGGTGCCCAATTCACCGGGCCTTCGTGGTTGAACACATCATTTCCTGCTGACATCTACGTTTATTAATAGGGCAGCAGCAGCCCATGTATATATAGGACAACTCAAAGGTCTAGTACAGAAAATCCCGTTTCCAGGGCGTACTGTAGTCAGGGCAGAGTGTATAAGACTGTCCTTTAATTGTCAAGTGAGACTTGGCAGCTCCCTATTGCACTCCTCCAACAATGCTAAAGCAACGTGGCCTTTCACATTAGCATATTCACCTAACTATTCCCAAGCCAACCCTAAACTAACCGTCAACGCGAAGCTGGGCCCTAGATGATTGAGTGATATTAACTACACACTCTTCGCTACAGTACAGTCTCTGCTCCTCCCACCCTTTAAAAGTACCTGGACCTTCCCACCAAAATGGTAAGCTCCAATCTCACACTTCTTTACTCCTATATTTGCTAAATTAGCCACCTTAGGCACAGACGCCACAGCAACGGAAGGCGAATGAAAAGTACGCAAAGAGCGAGGCTGCAAAGCGTGGCAAAGGAAAGACCGCAACAAAACAAAAACAGAACTCGAAATCTCCCGTGTCTACCGGTTGGGTTGGTATGTCTCGAAAGTCTAGAATTATCGCGGTCCCAGAGGCTAATGAGGCCAACAGTCGTTCTTGCCTTTGCGGTCTGTGGTGGGCTTGCATTTGAGGCGCTGAGGATTGTTCCAGAGTTATGGTCGGCTGCTGTTGAGATGTTCAATCGCAAATTGGCATGAATCTAGGCTAGGTATTCGCTAAAAGAACACTGTCGTATCTACGTGTCGCGTTTATTTGATTCAGTATATACTCCTTGATCCCCCAGCCTTAGGCAAATGAGTTTACCATACATGATTTATATCTTGCATCGGAAAAATCGTGTCATTACCGGAATTTAGCAGCGACAACCACCCGCAAGACGAGGGCACTACGTTTTTGGTCAAGGGCGTAAAAAGGAGCCTGGGAACACTTTCATAGCCATCAATGATGGTTAACCCACTGTGACAGGTGGATGTATATGCTAGCAAATACTACCGGGCTCATCCAGTCCCAGCCACCAATTTCCAGGCATGTAATGGGTCCACGGCACCCACAAAGGAGTGGATGTGCCTTAGACTGCGCTACCCGAGTCAACATTGGTTTGTTTTTTTGCTTTCTTCTTTCTCTTTGGTACCACAGATGGAAGTAACGTTTGCTGAGTGTTGTCCACCGACAATGCATCTTTAGGCTTCAGCAGGGCAGCTTCCTGGGATTTAATATGTGCAGGCTTTTTTAGTTTTTTTTCTTCCTTACCAGCGTCCCTTCTGCAGGGATGCCATTCGGATGAACACGTTCCGACGCTCTTTGCATCTCTAGCCGCAGCTTTTCCACTTCCTGCACAGCCATAGCCATTTCTGCATCATGCCCGGCCACCATCGTAGGAACTGTGGTATCTACCAAGGGGCTGCCCCTGCCATCCAAGGATAAATGCTCGAGGCCACTCGAGTCGACCTGTAGAAGAGATCGTTTGGCTTTACTTGGTTCATCATTGGGGTTAAGATGGGGTGAATCTTCTTGTCCGATCATCTCATCAGGTGCAATCTCGTACTTTTTAGGGCGTGAACCACCTTGTCGGTTATCGCGCGATATAGACGCCAAAGTGCGATGGCTTCCGGCGCCGCTTAACTTGAGATCAACTATGGGAATAGAGTCAATATCCAGCCCACTACCGTTTGAAGTATTAAGAGCTTGGTGAAATGGTGTCAATGTGCCAGAAGATAATTCATCTTCAGCAGCAATATAAAATGGATCATCCCTGTTACGTTCTTTCCGTTCCTCTCTCCGTTTAAAAGCAGCAGTGTCATCGCCCAAGCCACTGGAGAGGTCCTGGTATGTTGGATTAAGTTGCAAATCCAGAGGTACAAATTCAACAGGCTGCTTATCTAGCACTGAAGTTTCCTTAACGTGATAAAACATCTGAGATGGTAGTTGGCCTGCTGGCTCCGGAAGCCACTTGGCTGGGTTATGGAAAAGCCCATACAGTTCCTTGTTGAACTCCCGTGTTAGAGAAAGCTGATCTGGCAAAGGAACCTTCCTCTGGGCGTTGGTAGCGACCGGGTTGAGTTCTAGTCCAAGGAACAAGCTGGGAACCATAGATGACAGCAAGGATGGTGCCGGACCCAGTTCTAGAGTTTCTGCCTGGACGGCATCTGCTGCTAAGCGCATGACCTCCAAAAATTCGATGGCCCTTTCTTGCACGTCCAAGTCTGGGTGGGCAGCCAAAACATCAAGAAATTCGATGATTCGACCTAGTAAGAGGGTCATTTCACTGTTCTTTGAAGAGTCCCACGCTTTGCCTCCAGCACAAGCGATATAGGCCAGGATTTTGGGAATAGCCTGTATATAAAGGGACAGCGTTCTCGCTGATAACGCCACGTTCGACATATCGACCAGTGATTGAAGGGTTTGGCCAGGATATGCAAGATGCTCTGCAAATTCACCAGTGACCCAGGCAAGAGGCCCTAAGATGTCATTCATTTGTTTGGAGATAAGAAGAGACGGACCCTGCTTGTTATCAACTAGGATCAGAGTCTCTGCAGCTCTGGTCGCCTCCATTCTAACGCCCCTAACGCGGACAGCGATATTGCGTATTTCTGAGCCGATACGAAAAGCAACACAGTTTTTGTAGTACTCAGGATCCTGACATGAATTGCACTGGGTAGGAAGCTCTTCAACGCTTGGAGGAAGCAGCTTGACTAATTGGACGAGAACGTCAACGTACCACTCGAAGTCAGGCAGCTCCGAATAATTGTTGTAAGAGCAGACATCTAAAATTCGGTGTACGACTTCAATGCTATAGTCGCTTGGCAAGGCAACCGGTATCTTCTGAACATGTAGACCTTCTGATAATGTAGATTCTTGCATGTCAGTGCGTATACCTGTCTCACAACTCTCGGCTACAAGAGTGCTTTTGGTGACTTGACCGGCATTAAAAAGTTGATCAACAAGCCGATTTACCACTGGCTGGAGCGTATCGCTTGTTACCATTCGAGTCACGAGGTCAAGGGCTCGCAGTCGAATTGAAATGTCCGGATCCTCCAAACAATCCATGATAACATCCTGATGAGCTGACACCAAGACGGGGTGAGACATCACAATTCTGTTGAAGGCAAGGAGAGCAACATATTTTACTATACAATCTTGTTAGTCTCACTACTATGCTCCGATTTGAAAGGACTTACAATTGGGATCGGACTCTGTGACCACCATGCCTCGGAGCTTTCCGAGACAGAGACTTGCAATCTCGTTTTTTTCTTCCAGCCCTTCCTCGCCATCAAGAATACCGCCCTGAACTATGCCGTTGATACACTCATACAGCAATGACATGGCAGTTGTTGTTTGTATTATGTTGATCAATGGCCGGATAAGTTTTCGTGTTAATCGTGGTTCTATGGGTGTCAATGTTGCGAACTATGTTTGTTAGGAAGATGTGCACAGTACCGGGGGAAAGGAAACATACAAGTTTTATTATTTTGATAGCCATCCAATTGTTCCCTCCATCCACTAATAGGTCGAAGAATCTTGGCGCCAGAGGCAGGAAATCATGCGGCCTTCTCCATCCAAGTTCACATACAACGTTAATCACCGCTGTGGTGACGCTGCTATCTTCTTCATCATCCATGAGGCGGTCCTTAATTTTGGGCCATGCCAATTTTAGCGCTTCGGGATAAACCAGGGCAAGTCTATAAAGGCACACAACAGCTTTCTTACGAGCCACAGCATGTGAGTGAGAAATGCGGGACAGAACATCTGGAAGCAAAGACATTGCAAGTGAAGGTGTGATAATGTTTGGCAATGTAATCAAAGGGAGGGACATGTTTGGGATACTAGGCGACACCAAATCCTATGAAGACGTTAGACGCCGGAGATAATTTGCCTGATGTACCTTTGAATACCTTTTTTAGTAGGTTTGTAGCCAACATTAGGACTTCAGTATCTGGTCTAAAGCTCTGTACTGCTGCAAGGTAGCCAGCTCTCTTCTGCAGGTACCTGGTAGATGACATGACTTCCAGTACATGGAACGAAGCCCAGGACATGTCATACCCAAACATTTCCAAGTAGATCAGTTTCAGTAGAGCTGTAGCTTTCTTGTCTGTACAGAGTGAGCTATAGAACAGACTGTAAATGGCATGAGACTGACATGAACATACCCATATCCTGAGACTTGATCTCAGCCTTACACTCTCGAAGACTGTCTTGTATGTAGTCCTCCTCTGACCCCTTGTGATTCCTCAAACCTTTTATAAGGTCATAAAGAGATTTCTCAAACCTACATTGCTTGATTATTAGCAAAGCTTTCTAGTAGCACGAAAATGAGAGGTGCGAACATTATGGTTGAATGCGCTGCTGGTTGACTCTCAGGTGCATTAGAATCACTGGTTGATGTCACATGGAGAGTAATGTTTCAGCCCTGGTTATATCCTTCGCCTGCCGCGAATAATGATAGTAATCAATTGCATATAGACCAGAAGCCAGTACAGAAGCCAGTACAGAGTTATTGTAATAACAGCCTGATAAGTAGAGATTTGGTTACTAGTTGAGGTGGAGGGATAATTAAAATGACATCTACTTGGTCACGGGAACGGTTATCAGATCGAGTGACTAACCAGAATGGGAACTCAGCTCCTATGGCCGGGTACACAGGATGAGAGGCCATGCTTATTACCCCTGCCAGTGTTGGGTTTTGTCTCTTTCTTTCTGTTCCCCCCAGTCTCTTCTCTACAAAAGGGGTTTCGAGCATAGTAGAGTTTGTTGTTCTCTCAATAACATATGAACTAGTGTGCTCACTGGGCTTAAGTGTGTACTACCATGGCTCATGCTACACCCGAATTCTATGCCATTCAGAGCTCAAGTCCGATTACTACCCTTCGTTTCTCTCAGCAGGCACCAGTGATCCTTAAACATCAACTACACTCGGAGAAGAATCCAATATCTGCAATAATAGCTAAACAAGAGTCACCAGAGAAATATGGTGTAATAGAGCAACTGTTCTTCTCCTGTCTACAAACCGGTGATGATAGGTCTGCTCTGTTATGTCTCGAGCAATTGACATGTCGTTTCGGCTCTTCGAATGAGAAAGTAATGGGGTTGCGTGGCCTATATGAGGAGGCTATAGCTGAAAATCAGTCTGATCTGGAGGATTCCCTACGTAAATACGATTCCTACCTGTCGGAGAACCCACTTAATTTGGTTTGTCATGATATGTTTATTGATGATCGCCTACTGACTGGTTCTTGTAGCCTATTTTAAAACGCCGTGTCGCGCTCTTGCGTTCACTTTCAAGGCCTGCAGATGCTATAACCGGCTTGGTAGAGCTCCTAAAAGCCGTGCCTACCGATGCAGAGGCCTGGTGTGAACTTGCAGATCTATATCAGTCTCAAGGATTGAGCTCGCAAGCAATATTCAGTCTCGAAGAGGCCCTGTTAATCGCCCCTAATGCTTGGAATGTATGTATCCACTGCTTGCTTTCCATCCAAGACTGTCTAACTTCTACTGCAGATTCATGCTCGTCTTGGAGAAGTTCTATACATCTGCGCCCGCACTGCGGGGACAGAAGTTTCCTCTCGGTATTTGCAAAGATCTATCCAATATTTTTGTAGAAGCGTCGAACTATGTGACGATTATCTTAGGGGGTTTTATGGCTTAGTTTTGGTGAGCCTCTATCTGCTGCATGATTTCCCTCGTACCCACTGTCCAGTCTTTGTCTTCTGCTTACCGAGACTCGGGTTTGACGTCTGTGCTAAATGCTCATATATATACTGACTTTTGCTCCCCCAGGCGACTTCGCTTCAACTTAAAAGAGAATACACGATGGGTTTTGCGCAGGCGTCATCGTCGGCGTCAACGGATGATTTCTTACCCAAAGAGAAGGCCGATAAATTGAATCTTCTTGCTAGAAGAAAACTTGAGGACATTGTAAAACAGCGGTCTGGAAACCGCCAGCTTTGGGAGCATGCGCAAGGCGAACTCATTGCAGCCCAAGAGCTTCTTGACCGCAACTTATGTTAAGTGAGCACGCAAGTTAACTTCACCATGAATCCATTAACTCCATGTATAATGAATATCTCCTCCCCTATTGTTATACTATCTAGAGCTCTTCTCCTTCGGGGTTGAAAGGTGCTGGAGAGAGGTGTTCAACTTACACACCTTTTGACACGGGTCCTATTATCAGAAGACCTTTTAATGCCTCGTAGGCTTCATCCCCACCCCAGCCCAGCCGCTCAGGGATGTAACCGTAGTTGCTTGGACTACAGCAATGACAGGTTCTCGTAGTAAAAAGCATGTCTTCCACTCACAGTAGTATCTCAATTGTGATACCAGGTTGGTGGGGAAAGAACTGTTGGTTCTTTGGTATAGTCCTACTACCAAGGCGCTGATTAGTTGGGCTACAGAGATCCTCGTGGTGTGTTTAATTAAGAATTCTTAAAGCCAATGCTGGACCAAACCCCCTCGTCCCCCCTCCTCGGAAAGGAGAGGAAGAAAAGAAGGCAGCGACGAATATTCATCCATGGTTCGTTATCGAAATGAGTTGTGGGTGGATAGTACGTCATCAATATATGTAGTTAGTAGCTTTACTCACACTGAGGTATGTTACATAAACATGTACGTCCATGTGCATACACACCCATTCGATTAATCTAATTCAATAATTACAGCCTCTGCTCGGAGTACATATATATATATAAATATCCAACACTAGAAAAAGTCTCCATGTTATTCATGCCACATAGCCATTGAGATCCACTAAAGACTTCCTGCACAATACTAGAGGCATGTTTCGTACCTGCTTCAGCTGTCGCCCGATTGTAGTTACTCAACCCGAAGGTTGGATGTTGATTGGGCACTTGGGCAGCATGCAGCCTGCAAGAAAAGAGAGGGTTGACAACTCAGTGCCTAATTGTCTCGAACTTTCGGAATCATCTCCCATGGCATGCCCAACGACCAGTTTATCTGATCAGGCAGTCCGCTGAATGAGTTAGGTCAAGTTTTTCCATCTTCTTTTCTGGCACTTTTCTTTGCTCTTCGCACCGACCCCTCCTCACGTTCTGAGAACCACTTGTCTTGGCTCGTCTCCTGGAATCTCTACTTGAGTTCCTGGATACCCTTCCCTACGATTCGCGCCCAACGTTCTTCCTCGGGCGGGGTATATGCCCGGGCTTTGAATTCATCATTCAATATCATCGGCCTCCAAGGAACCCGTCTCGTGCAGCCTCTGAGAAATGCCCACTACTCCCATCGCAAATAATACTGGGAGGTAACGAAATTCTCTATACGCATCCCTGAGACCAACCCAAGGGTCTACAAACGGCCACCTGGAGCTCAAATATAGTTACTCAGGTACATGGGGGGCATCCTGTCCCTCCATATAGACCTCGCCGTATCCCTACGAAGCAGGAAATTGCGTTGAATTACATGCGTGACCCTAGCGACCATACTTGATATCTCTTTTTTTTTT
>NW_015378767.1:0-7654 GCF_001204775.2 Aspergillus nomiae NRRL 13137
GACTGCCTGGGGCGCTGAGCCTGGGGGGAATGGGGGTGGGAAGGGGAGGCCCTTTGCTCCTGGGGCTAATGTTTTTATTATGTTAGTGGACTTTGGTTTTTGAATGGTTGGGGATTTGGTTCACGTACGAGGAGGCATGCCCGGGGCACCGTTTGGTCCTCCTGGTGGGGGGAAGCCGAATGGAGGGGGTGGCAGTTGGCCTGGACGTCCTGGGGTTCGTGTTAATTTTTAGGATTCTTGTGATAGGTAGAGTGTAGAAGCGTACCGGGGAATGGGAATGGAGGGGGGAAGGCGCCTGGAGGAGCCATGGCGGGGTTCGGTACGGCCTGGCCTTCGGCGGCATACGACGAGGTGATGGAGTCGATGACAGATTGGGCCTTCTCTTGTCCGATTTCTGTGCGGGATTGGTGAGCATCTGATTGAATCAACCTTGATGGACGACGGAGACAAAACGTACGTTGATAGTATTCCAACACGTTCCTTAGATGGTTCCTTCCTGCATTGTGCGCCTTGCGCACGCTCATCGAGTCGTGCGTGAGGTACACATCACAATAATCACCTGTGGAGTAGGTCACCGAGTCAGCGAAAGTTGTGGCTGGAAATGATACGATCGATATAAAGCTGTATCTGCTCGATGGCGAGCTTGATGAACGTCACCGATATAGTGGCTCGGGAGATGGAAGAACCTACAGAAGAGTACACAGATGGTTAGTTGTTAGGCCCGTTAAGCTTAGGAAGGGAGGTACATATATTTTGGCATCTTGGGAATCTGAACAGGCACTGCTTTCTGAACGTTGCAGGCGAAACTTAAACTCGGCGGCGCTCAAGTGGCGCGTTGCGCGTGGTTTCAGACTTGGTCAAGGACCAAAATAGCTCTATTGGTAGATGCAGCGTGGCAAGGCGGGTTATGTGAGGCCTTCGGGAGGTCAATCCAGCTTGGCAGTCGCTCAGAAGGTCGTAGACAAGAATTGTATCGAAATTGGATGTTGAAGCGGAGTTCCAATGCGCCGGAGATACAATGGCGGTAGCACATGGCAGAATACGTAGGGTATATTTAATGCCTGAGGCATGAAATACCTTCCAATGTACGGGTTTCAAAGGACTATTTTCATTACAGCATAAAGAGGGGGGTTTGGAAATTGAAGACATGAGAAGTTAAAGATGGGGTGAACTATGTAGAGTTTGTTAAACCGGCCTGGGCCTCCATCATCTAATACCACTTATCGCCTTGACTGACAGCTATGCCCCCAGTTGAGGAATTTCTATACAACATTTATTGGCAGTTTCTTTTCTACTCGTTTATGTTGATTACCTATAGTATACACAGCAGCCAGGGGGTAGCTGTTGCCCGTAGTTTAGCTAGGGTTATGGTCGTTATAGACCAATGTCAATATTTAGAGCATACTATAAACTCATCTCATACATACCATCACCGCCCCCACCACTAAAATGAGCAAAGAATGCCGAGAAGTCCAAATCAGGATCCTAATAAAATTAGAAAGCATGCTATCAAATGACCAAGCTCTCAAACCTACCATAAGATCAAAATCTAGTCCAAGTGGCGCCTCGGTACAGATCAACGTCTCGATTGAGCCCTGTGGGGTACTGTCAGACTGAGACGACTGGGACGCCATGTAGCAGTTCTTCACACTCTCCTGGACTGCTTTGATCATTAACGGCCGGATATCTCTAGTACCAGACTCCAATGCTCGTATTTGACAGAGTACGACGGAGAGAAAGATGTATCGCTTGAACCTCGCAATGCCTTGGGCAACAATCTGAAGCATCTGGTCGTTGATATGCTCCAGGATGCGAATCATAGGCTCTCGTTGGACTTTGGACATCTCACCCAAAGGGTCTACAATGAGATGACCGGTTTCTGATGATACTGTAGTTGTTTCTTTGAGCTGACTGATTACCTCCAGACCTAGAACGGTAATAATGTCAAGGTGGAGAGAACCACAGAATGGCCCAGTACTCATCGCCATGAGACGTGACAGGTCATCAAGGTGTTGAGAAGGAAGCTGGATGCTTTCAGCGTATGATGCTATGATCATAGCCGACTCTCCACAGATCTTCCGAGAGAGGTAGAACCGTGGATCTTGCTGGGCCTGTAGCATGTAGGGCCGGTGAAGCAGTAGGATATAGCGACGAATTTGCATGTCGAGGAACTTCCTATGCAGATCAGTTTCGCCTGAGTATTGTGGCCAGTGCAGCTGGAAGTAGGTTGCGAGGTCACGGCAGGCTTTTTGTAAATCTGTAGCCAGCTGAAGCACGGCACTATATGACTGCTCCGAATCAGAACTGTTGATCAGTTTGGCCGCCTCCATACGGATTGGCAGAGATTGTCGCATCAGTAACTGTATCGAGGACTTTGTAAACTGTTGCAGTGGCTTTACGGTAGGAAATTCCTTGGTATCTGGCCACAGGTCCGCATCATTGATGTTATTCGGTATATGGCTATCAAAGTCCTGAGGGGAAATCATCAGCGGCATTGACGATGAGTCGATAGATTCATGAACCACTAGTTCCAGGATAGTCGTCCAAAGCCTACTCCGCATCTCTGCTTGGAACGGCGCTAAGCCTGGAAAGACTCGAGGGTCTCGGTGTAATCCCATGGTCATAGCCATTCTTAATAAAGAACCAGTAGATAGCCAGGGTGATGGCCCGATAGTGTTTGTTTTTCGCGACACGAGAAGAAGGCAGAAAACTTGAATACCGTCCAGATTTCTGGTTAATTTCTCAGAAGGGCCTACTAGCCACCATTGAGCTGCATATACCCACGTTTGCGCCAAGTGACGCAGTCGCTCCGACTCTTCCAGAATAGGGTAGAAAGTCGTGCCAATAGAGAAGATAAGACCTAGTTTGATCAAGAATGATGTTGATGATGCATGTGGCGCTTCCCAGAACTGATAATACTCTTTCCAGAAAGAAGGGATATGAACAACACGATATATTTGTTCCAAGGTCCGTATATACGCACTTGCCAGCTCATCACAAATTTGCCTGTCGGGAAAGGTACTGAAGAGGTCAGGAACAGGATCGTTCAGTTGCAGTGTTCGCTGGCTTTTCGCCGCCTTTCGTAAATTTCGACATTCCTTAGCCATCTCTGCTATATCTGCTTTCATGTCGACCATACTGAAATCCATGTCTTTTGAGTCGATTTGGCCGCCGGCAATCTACAAAAGATCAGCCACCGGAGTTTCCTGGGGGCTTTCCTAGTTACTAACCTTCTCGGCAGTGTACATCCAGTGGCTCGGTCCAAACAGCTTCGTCTTTTCTGCGGTGTTTCGCAGGCGAGGCATGATAGCAGGAATAGCCAAGTCTCCACTCACGGCACCGGGTTGTAGAGTCCGAGATAGTTCGGACAATTGCTGTTCGGCTTTACGCAGGCGGTTCTCCAAATCCTGTAGGGAGCTCCCACTCGTTCCTGTCCCTGTGTTGGCTACATCGTGCTGATCTAGTTGAGTGGAAGGTATATTCCGCAGGCCGTGAAATTGTTGTTGAGGTTGACCCCGTTCAGTGGGAGTTGACGCAGGTATGTCCGGGCTTTTTGGGGCCGTCCGAGCATCGGTCTGAGATGGCCTCGGCCGCGAGGATTCCCTATACGTGCAAGTCAAGGGATCCCGAGCATGTCGGCAAGCCCTACACGGCAGTTGGAGATCGCAGCGGACCTTACGCTCTCGGCACTGCTCGCAGGATTTGGCAGGACGCCGGCGTTTACGTGGCAGCGATGTTGAGGTTGTCCTGTTACGGGCAGTCATTTCAAGCCGGATATATCGCAGTGTAACACGACAACGAAAATAGGAGCATGTTCATGAAAGAATGACGCTGGATGTATAGACTGTTGATTCTCCGGACCCCGGGGATTTCGTTGGAATATCCCGAAGTTCGGGCGATATTCGCTTTATCTCCGTGGTTGCATCACGTTTGGGGGCTAAATTTTCCCTGCCAGATCCAGTGCTGTTTTATAGATCAGTTGCGATTCGTTGACTCCAACAGTTATGATATTCAAGACCAATTTGTTGCTCCGGTGAATAGCTACATATAATTTTGTATAAAAGCCCCCTACCCACGTGAAAACGGATATACAGGAGAAAACCAAAGATCATCTCAGTTAACACTAGTAGCATTCACGAAGATTAGCTGTTATAGAAGCGCAATGAGAGAAGAATACTGCGAACTTTGCAGACTAATCATTGCCCATTATTCTCGAGTTATTTAGTTGGACATATCGAAACCCCAACTTATCTTACAAGTTTGGTTAGACGCTGGCATTCTACAATTTCACCTGAGGCCACGGAAACAATGTCATCGATTGAATGCCAACCATGCAAAGAAAGTGTAGTTCTGGTCTATGTATGATATCAAAAGTGGAAATAAAAAACAATGGTGATAACCTAGACCACAGTCGTGATCGCACTCTGCAGGAAGCTCGACATATATACTTCTTCCCAATCCACCCCAAGAAAATAGCTTCCATCCTCGAAAACTGATTTATATGAGCACTTTCTTCGACCGAACCACCATCATTACTACTATCACGGAGGATTCATCGGCTGGTATACGCAAGCGTCACCAGTCTTGCGCTATGGTCCGCAGACTGATGTGATAGAGCTATCATAATCTACGCTGTCATCGTGATAGTAGTAGCTCTGGAGCTCGTCAAGTCGACCTTGGGTAGTCTCCGGACAGGAGTTGCCCTGAAATTGGCGGGTACTAGCTTTTGTTAGCCTTACTACTGCGACGAGCAAGTATATTTGCCAGCTCAGGTATTTCTGCGAGGTCAGTTATGCTCTATGTGGCTTTCCGTGTCATTTCCCTGGTTGGGTGGCCGGGCAGAGATTTGCATCTGCAATGAAGGTTAGGGGAATAACGGGCGGTTAGGGCTGTGGAGATCATGGGCTTTGCTTACTTACACCTCCAACAATCCGTTCATTATATTTTATTGAATGGGTGACTTTTCTGCTCTGTCGTCTTCTCTTCGATGCTGCCCCTCTGCTGGGATCGATACAGATATGACATTGCGTCATTTGACGACATGGGTACATAGACAAGCCATTTCATCCCTGCCCAAGCAGAGAACCCCTGCGTTTACATTGCATATACACTAGAGATTCAGATCGGGCGCGACGGAGTCGGGTAATCTAACGAACAACACCACATAACCGAAGAGGCGATGAGAATGAGGGGATACCCCTCGTTTCTATTATCAAAGCACCAAGTTGATCACGTCAACGAACGCAATTGTATTGACATAATTGGCATCGTGCAGTTGGCATTTGTCAACGAGTTCAAATTGAGAGACATACACCGGAGGAGTGATTCTTATTCGCGTATTCTGATGTTACCGTGTCTGTCTATGACCATGTGTCTCACACTTGCTGCTGTTGTCATATTTCAGCAGGCTGACTTTGTTAGCAAGATTGTACTAAATGAAAGTACTCTGGTATAGATTCAACTATATAGAATAAATAGATGCCCGATAATGTAGCGCCTTGTTTGAATATAGACACCAGGGTTGATATGCCAAGGATTAGAGGTTTTCCTACAACATGACTTGTATATTCGGTGCTCTATGTGCTTCATGAGCTACGGAGTAATAGTTCACCATTTCACCAGTAGTAAAATGATGGATGACGTATCTGTGACAGGCCCCTCATGGAAGTAACGGTGTCCTTCCAGAGGCAAATCGGTAGGCATCAGAATTCTCCAGAATTGTGAAGAATCCTACTCGGCGTGTTGTGTAGCATCAGATCTTCGAGATCCGAGCTGGGAAGTACCCGGACGTTCCAGATGATCTAGGGTTTCACGGCCATTCGGTGCAAAACATCCGAGGCAAACCGAGAGGCGAGGTAAGTGACTCCGGGCGTCAGGCGGTGATTGAGCGAAACCAAGTCCGTCATCAAGGCCGGATTTGAGAGTTGAGCACCTGGTACTCTGACTTATCCCAAGGGTGTACGTGACAAGAGACAGGGCGTGAGGACCCGTGGTTGATACGGTTGAAGATGCAAGACGTGATGCGTGACAACTTGTGACCTGCAAGTGTGGTTGCCTGGGGCCAAAATCCGGGGAAGAATCGTAGATTTCTTTTTTCCCGGCAGTTCACAAATTTTTCCCTGATCAGTTTTTTCCCCCCTCGGTGGATCAGCTTCCCAAAAGAGTCCGGGTAGTCTCACCGGTTGGACCGGGTCGGTGGATTCATCCAGTCAGCTTCTGCGACCGTGGGGCTGGTGGAGGGAGAATGGAAAAAATTTTCAAGGGCGTGTCAGTGGATGAGGCATTTCTGGGTCGGCGTCATTTTTCTCTGACAAAGGTCTCAAAGTCCAGCCTCAACAGTCTGGGGAAGCTGCCTGTTTTCGGTTTAGCCCGGCATATCCGTGGATCCTCCCAATTCCCTGTCACATCTCGTTACATGATGATATTCATTGTCGCCGGTGCGGGGTGGTTTCGATGATGTGAGAATGCGGGAGAGTCTCCGGTCTGGAATCTCCTTGATGACCGATTCTCTCCTGTGTACATGTATTTACGCAAATGAGGACCGTGAGTGAGTGATTTATGTGAGGCAGATCGGTTGTTTCCTGAGATCAGCCCCATGCCAAGAAGGCCAGCGAGCATGGCGGCCATGCCATCCTCACAATAGTAACAATACTAGCCCGTGAGCCCTAATTGGAGATCACTGACCGTTCGTCCCCCTGACCATCACTTTGAAGTTTGCGGCATTTCTGTTCGGCTATTGCCGCCCTTCCGGAGACAGGCACTGACGAGAGAATGACAGGGATGGTTCCATTCTCTCCGTGTAATCTAGAAGCATCTGTTTTTGCCTGGAATGTATAAGGAGCCGAGAGTTTGGATGGCCAGGCAGTATGGAATTCATAATGAGAATCTGATTAAAATTTTGCTATGATGCAATCATGCTGCCGGTTCCCTTTTGCGGGGAAGTTCTTTCCCTGTCTAGAAGGAGGGATGAGCGTCCCAAAAAATAATAATTGGAAACATAATAATAATTTAGGATTGTATAGTTTCCTCCCCTGCCTCAGGAGGAGGGAAATCCACTTCCCTGTTAAACGGTGTACAACTATAACCTGTAGTTCCTTATAGTCTTCGGCAACGTCTGGGAGCATCGAACTCATCTAGAATCCGCAAGTGACGCAAAATGCCGTCCTGACCGCAAAATTCAAGGCTGAACCAAGAGGACAAGAGCAGTCTCACAGACGACTCACTGTAAGGATCAACTTTCGCAATTGATGGCCAACAAAAGGTGACGACTCGTGACCGTCGAGTCAGCGATTTTCATTACCCCCAGAAAACTCCCATGTGAGCCGCCACCGCCCCTTATTGGCCGCCAAGTCAGTTTCTATTACGTTTCGCCACGGCTTGGGACCCATGTCAGATGATCTGAAAATTCATTAAAGCGGCAATGTGGATCAAGCGAGTAGTGGAACCCGATGCCTCCAATCGACCGCTCGGAATGCCCCCAATGCACAACGTGACTGGATCAGACAGCCGCCTGAATCAACCGCTGCTTTTATCCCAGCTGTCAAAATCATGGTGCTGTACCGCGCGCATAACTCGTGCCGCGTTGTGGTTGGACGGTAACCCGCTTACCTAAGATGCAGACAGAGAAGAATTTTCTTAATTTATTTTTGTATTT
>NW_015378768.1:0-7628 GCF_001204775.2 Aspergillus nomiae NRRL 13137
TTGGTTGTCTTGTCTTGAAGTTTCAATGGGGGTGTTAAGCGAAATTGATGTCTTGGGGTGTCGTATCTAAATTCCCGATAGAATCATACATACCTAGTAGCTACTAGGTACATGTAGGAGTCGTACATAGTCGTACATAGTAGTAGTAAGGAGTCGTCCGACGGTATGGGTATTATTGACCAGGATGGACATTGTGACAGGGGGTGGGGGAACGGACTTAGTAATCGGCTCGCTACAAGAGGGCAGGAAAGGGAAGGAACTCGTATGCGCGAGACCCGTGGACTAAGGGTATCGGATCACGGCGAAATCAGACAAGGATGTGCGCGTAAATGCGAAGCCGAGCCCTCCCCTGGTCGTTGTTCTGACCCGTTCTGGAACCCAAGCTCCTGAGGTCGATGATCATCCTTCCGATCCGAGGATGATCATCAGCAGGTTCACGGAAGCGTCGCGGATCATGAAAATTCACATCCTGTGCAAGTTGCACGACAGGCGTGCATGTTCATTGAGTGATTTGCTCGATCCTGGAGCGAAAGGAATTCTACGGTTTCTACTCTATACAGTTGAGAATGTTGTTGTTGTTGTCTCGATGCTCCGGTTTCGATCTCCGTACCGAGGAATGTAAAGGTAAAACAAGACACATGTCATCATCCTTGCAACAGCATTCCGTATCCCACGAGACCGGGAATGCAATTTAACAATCCACTATCAAAGCGTTAAGGTCCATCACCAAGCCTATCCTGGATAAACAGCCGGGTCCAACGTGGGATCGCAAATGGGGGGTTGGAAATCCAGTTGCCTGGAAGAGTCACTAAGCCATACATAGATTAACGACTTAATATAAGAGAAGCGCGCGTGTCGTAAGGTGCCACTGCACTAAACCAAGTCCAGAGAAGACGATGGCGATGACAGATGGAGCTTCCTTTCCTACCCTGAGCGCCAGGAGCCCCATCGAAGCATCGACACGATTCGCTCCAGCCAGAAGCACTCGCCAGTCGAGTTCGAGTCCTTGTCTCATACCCACGAGACATTTTACCCGGACTTCGTTTATTAAAGTTTGGTCGCACTGGGGCAAAAACACATGGACATGGGTCTCTGATCCAATCCGCTTGGATCTTTTCTCGCATCCATAATCTCTTATTCAGCGTCCCGTTGTTTCTTTTTCCTGTTTGGGGATAGCGCGTGGCCCATGGGTGCGTTTCTGTGGCTCTGGGAGATCGTCTGGGTTTGTGTTACGGTTCCTGTTCTTTGTTTTGCGATTCGATGTTTGCTTTTTGCTGGATATTTGTCATGCTTTGTGTAGTCGTACAGAGATCGAGGCTAGTGATTCTGGCTTGACGATTGATTTGTCTGGTCTGGTCGAGGTACCCGGGGAGGAAGAAAACAAAGCAAAAAGAAAGGAATGATGTAGTAGTACTAACCTGACGGTCTTTTGCCAATGCGCTGCAACGGGAGCACTACCTCATTTGCCAGTGTCTCGTCCATATTTCCCGAAATTGGCAAGTAGCTTGGCGGGAGGATCCGCCCACTAGCATCTGATGATCATCCGAGAGGATTAAAATCCTAAGAAACAAAATACAATAGGATAAAAGTAAAAAAAGGATGGATCGTAGCCACTTGCCCCCCTAAAAATGAGATCCAGAAGAATCCATCAAGAGCTCTCAGGTAGTACCCGAAGGGAGCTAGTGACGGGGATTTACATGACCATTCAACAAAGAGAAACCGAAATAGAATTTATGAATTATGAATATCCACGAATGAATACTCCGGAAAGGGGATAAATTACGATCTCGCTTCCAGAAGTTTTAGTCCCAAGATTACTGATGCACTGATGATCATCCTTTAGCCCCATCTCGTCTCCATAACCCTTTCGGGAGTCTGGGCGGAATCTGGCCGAGGCATCTCGTGCACAGGAACCGGTAGAAAGCCAAGCCCGGACAGAACCACGGTTGGGCTGAGTCCAGACAGTTATCTCTCCATGGAAGCTTTTGTCGCATCAGCTGTCTCGGACCCGTGATCTGACAGTCGATCCCAATGGAACGGAAATTGGGATGGGTAATTCATGGTAAAGAGAGAAGTAAATGGATATAATTTTATTTTATTTTTTTTGCTTTTTTCTTGATTCACTTGCGTGGGGATCCGATGGTCTGAGACCTGTGCATAGTTTCGGTCTCATCCTTGGAATGAGGGCAAGGAAATGTGCAATCCAGCCTGAGGCTGCGAGGAAGTAAACTCGATGATGCTGGTATGCCCATTCTTGTCTGGTCTTGTCCACATAGCCCGTCATGTTTCAAGATCCATCCCACTGGTGGTTGATGTCATACTTCATGACCAGTCAAATCGGCTCCGAGTCAAAGGCGCATTCCAGCCTGCAGCTGGGACCGATCACTCATGCGGGAGAATTTTTTCTTCATCTCATCTGATGAGTACATGGTAATACATACTTATGCATGCAGTTGCGATATGCACGGAGAACGCATCCTTCTATCATGTTTGGTGCATTCTTGTTGGCCGGATCGATACTGCTTCCTGCAACCAAGAGAATCATACATACGATCCACCCAATCAAAGACCAGTTGCCGGAGGAGTCTTGCAAAAAGGTGACGGGGATCTTAATCGACACCACGGACATATGTCCTTGGAGAGAATAGTAGCTTTTGCTTTTCTATCTCACTGCGTATAGTAGGACAGTTTAGGGTTTCATTGCTACTTTTTTCTTCTTTTTTCTTTTTTTATGAACTTGACTTTCACTACGATCTATCGATGGACTACGGATTTTCCTTTTTTAATTTTTTTTAAACTTTCCCATAGATTTATTAATGTTCATTTCTCGTTGGCTGTCAACGCCACGATAATCTCCGGGTTCTCCATGCCGCTAAAAATCCCTTGGCCCCCAAGCGAAGGATCGCAAGAGGAATCGTCTGTCGGAGTCGGAGCCTAGCCTGCATTGGGCATGGAGGCAGCTAACTTAGCTGCCATGTCTCTCACCCCCCCGTACCCGTCATCCGGCACCAAGGGCTTGGTTAACGGACTCATTACCCATCCTAGTCATCGGAACATTTTCTTGCTGGTCGGCTCTGGCACATGGAGCAAGGGGATAATAGGAGGGCGGGGAGGGATTGACCAAAACCTGGAAGAACTTCGGTAGTGACGACCTATTTCGGATGTTTATTGAAACGATGGTATGTCAATAAGATAGAGGATCCTACTAAGTATATGGGCTGGCTGGCTGGGAGGGGGGCGGAGGGATTGAGAATCGAACTGCACCTGCATCCCGAGGGCATCACCTACGATAAATAAATCCGTGCGATATAATATGTGATGCTTAAGTGGTGGTGGTGGTTTGGACCCCCTTCGTACAGAGCCAAAAAGGATGACATACATGCTACAGGTATGAACTGGGGGTGGTGTTTTTTCTCTCCTGAAGCCACCAACGGGATGGATGTATGATACTACCGTATGACCAGTTCAGTACTACCCTACCTTACCGACCGATGAGGCCCGAGAGAGGAACGGACGATCTACAGGCATGTCAATTATTGTTGGAAGATGAGAACAGGTTCTTGTCCGCCTCGACAAATCAATGTCGTGCGGCACCGATCAGCCGTTTATGGGGCATGGGATCGTTGTGACAGGTAAAACCACTGAGCAAAGTCCAGAAACCAGCCTCGGGCCTGATCCACCCGAACGATCGGCCGGGGAAGGAAAAAGAAAAAAGAAAGAAAAGAAAAAAAGAAAATATAATTGAATAAAATTGTATCCGATCAGACAATCTCTTTTTTATTATCTATATTAATAACTATAAATGAGGATCGTGCTGGGACTATATTGTAGATTAATATGTTGCCTAGCTAAGAGCCCACTATTTGGTAGCGAGGGGATCCGAGGAATGGAAATGGAAGGAAGGAAAAAAAAGGGTGGGTGAGATTTCCAACGAGCAATGTCATCCCCCATGATTAATGATTGATGAATTTCTGGGCGTATAATGGAGATGGAAAGGTGTCCGTGGATCTGCACTAGCGCCAGACTTCCTGTAGCCGAGCCCCCCGAAAGTAAGTACCGTTGATCTGTGTACATTGGATACGCGGTTACGTACGACACCTCGCGTGGGATTCGGATTCAGGAGGCGCTTTTTCTTTTCTTTTTCTTTTTCTTTTCTTTTTTCTTTTTAAACTAGCAATGTGACTTGGTGTGGCATTGGGAAAAGGTCTTTGTATCACCTGGCGATTTGAAATAGCGTACCATTCCCTCGGTAACATGCTCGGAGAACGAACGATTGCATATTCGGGATGGAAGACTGGTGAAATGCTGATATAGCTATATCTTGATATCTCTATATTCAAGCATAAAGGAAAATACTATTGTAAAGCACCTCGTCTGTCGGACCCGTCAAAGTGTGGCACTGGTCGTAATACGTTACCCACATTCCAGTGGTCCTTTTCTGGGGCGGACAGCGGAGATGCGCACGTTTTTTAGACTCTCGTCGAATCTTCCCAAAACGATCTAAGCTAAGGGTAAATCATTTCTAGGCCCGTATGGGAAAGTTTACAGTACCATACACCAAATGAAAATAATTAAAAAAAAAGGGTACCAGGCTACTGGTCATTAATTAAGCTTTGGGACGGAGGTATCAACCCTTGTCGAAGCGAATCGAGAAAAACGAATCAACGAAATTCGAAAGGTGGCCACTGCGGACTCCTTCGGGGAAATTCCCTTACGGCGTAACGCGTATGGTAATCATGACCCTACGGAAATAAATAAATAAATGAAAATGAATTAATTCTTTTTCTTTTTCTTTTCTTCTTTTTTTCTCTCAAAAAAAAATAAATAAATATTTTTTTCCCTCCTATTATATACTACGCTCGACAGGGAAATCGTTTAGGTTAATCCTCATCAGCGTCCGGTTATTATACAAAAAAGAATTTATTTTTATTTTGTTCGAAGGAGTGGTTCGCATCGGCATCTCCCGCTGGTATTTAATTCTCTTCCTACATTTCATGAATGTTTTAAACTATCAAAACGGAGGACGTCCGTCACCTATAATTAAACATTTCGGTTGATCTTCTTCTCCTGCTCATATTATCAAGGCTTCATCATTCCCCACCCGAACCAGCACATCTCCATCTCCATCTATAAACACTTTCCTCCACCCCTCCTCCCCTGGTTCCCACGAAATCCAATTGCATCCCCACTTGTACCTGGAACACGATCCATTCCACCGGTCTTGCTACGTACCCTCTTCCTCTCTGGCTCCATCATATATGGTTCGGCTGTAGCCACGTTTTTGCTACCTTCAATTTCTCTTCCATCCTTCACCTTCCATAGCTCACCAGCTCTCCCCGACTCTCTACTCTAATCCTCCTCCACTTCATTCCGTCATGGATCTTGCCAGCCTGATCACTCCGGGTCCTGAACCCATCTACAAGTCTCGGGCATCTTACAGCCCTCCTCCCAGCTCTGCGGGTTCATACAAGCGCTCAGCGGACCATGACTCGTACTTCTCTTACTCGCGCGCCCCGCAGCCCCCTCTTTCCCCGCCAGTCGAGGACCAGCCCAAGTGCTCTCTTCCTTCTATCTCGGCCCTCCTGGAAAGCGCAGACAGCGCATCGACATGTGGTGCCAGTATGTCTCCCCAAGACCCCATGGCGCGCAATGCGCATGACCGCTGGAAGCAGTGATGACTGACTTGTACCGGCGCAGAGCGTCAACGAACCAGCCACCCCCGCGCAGGGAGTCTGAGTTCCGTTCGCCGTATGACTCCGTCTCGACACCAAATGGCCCTCCGACTCCCCCTATGCGCCCAGAATCCGGCTTCCACAGCAGCAACCACTCTCCCTCTGCTTCGTCCGTGACCAGCGGCAAGGCCATCAAGCTCGAGTCCTACTCGCAAACCCCCATGACACTGCCCAGCCCGTCCGATCGATCCTCGATCTCCAGCCAGGGCTCTATCCACCATGTTTCCGCTGCTCCTTACGCTTCTCCTGCCCCCAGCGTGGCCTCTTACTCTTCACCGGTTGAATCATCCGCTCCGTCCACCATGTACTACCAGAGACCTTCCGTCTCCTACCAGAGCGCCGCCACTGTGTCTGCTCCATCCGCTGCTCCTCTGCCCCCATCGGCCGCACACCAGCAGATGATCACTCCCGTCACCCCGGCCTGGCAGCACCACCACTACTTCCCACCATCCAGCTCGGCACCCTATCAGCAGAACCATGATCGGTACATCTGCCGGACTTGCCACAAGGCCTTCTCCCGACCATCCAGCCTGCGCATCCATTCTCACAGCCACACCGGCGAGAAGCCATTCCGCTGCACTCACGCCGGCTGCGGCAAGGCCTTCAGCGTGCGAAGCAACATGAAGCGCCACGAGCGTGGCTGCCACACCGGACGCTCCGTCGCCACCGCCATGGTATAGACACCAGAGCACAAAGACAACATTTTTTTTAAAAAAGAAAACGAAAATAAAAATAAAAAAAGACAACAACCAAGAGCTACACTGCAGGTCTATACATCTACCATGCAGCACCTTCTGATTCTTTGATGATACCCTTTTTACGCGTGTGATTTTATTACTTTCTACCCAGGGTTAGGGTTCAGGAACAGGTGTCTGGGACAGGAACTCATATACATACAATTTTTTGTTTTCTTCTCTTCTCACCTCATGTATATATTATATGGACGGGTTTTATTGAAAGGATCGGAATTCACCAGGCGTCGATGGAACCCCGGGGTTTCTCCGGGCTGGGAAGCAACAGGTCAGGGTCTCGGGCATTTGTCGGAGTCTTGGGCTTCCCTTATTGTTGTTACGTGTTTCTTTTGTGTCATTTTCCTTTGTTATAGTGATGTGACATGACCTCGAGAAAGAATTGTATATTTTTGAGTCCTTCTCAACCAGTCTTGTATGTAGATACATCTATACATGCCTATACGATCTTAACTTGAACCTGTCTTTCCTAGATGCGCTTATGCAGTAAGACCTCGTCAAGTAAATTATACAGGACACTCAGTGGTTGATCATACCTGCTGAACTACCCACTGGTCGATCAATTCCATCTTCAAGATACTGCTTTCCCTCCATGCTAAATCACTCACCAACACATCTCATAAGAAAAAAGATCCTTGCCACCCACCCCAGAACCCACCCAAAAACCCTCTTAACTTCCCCATTCCACTATCTAGAGACCTCGAACAGCCACAACACTACCTATTCCAGAACCGCGGCAACCAAACCTTCATGAAAATCCCCCAGAACCCAAAGAAACCACACAAAGTTTCCCCCCTACCAAGGTCCATCTGAGTCCAACCGCCCAGAATCCACGGTTCAGGTCCTGTTGCACACGACACAGAGCCTTACTATTCCAGATCCAGACCGTCAACGCACCACTCAAAAAGATTAAAGAAACATCACGGCTAACGCTTAACACAAGTCTTGCCGACGATCTTTTACGTCCAGACCAGCCGGTGATATTTTAAGTGCATATGAGATGCGGTGAGCTCGGCTAATCCGGTTATTCACGTTCAAACATTTTCGTTGGTATTGTATCTGGGTGTTTGCGGAATGGTGGGTGGGCTTGATTGATGACTCTTTGGGTGACTGTCGGTCTGTGCTTTGCGTCTGGATTTCGTTTTTC
>NW_015378769.1:0-7591 GCF_001204775.2 Aspergillus nomiae NRRL 13137
ATTCTAGTTAAATTAGGTTATGGCTAGGTTACAACAGTTAGGTTATACTACTCTAGCTCTACTCTATACTCTTCCTAGAGAGAAGATCAGAAATCGACTGGACCCTATTTAAAAGATATATTAGAGAGGCCTGGTAAGCTATCCTACAAGAGATTATAGATCGCCTAATTCTATCTATATCTCGCAGACTTCAGGCTGTATATCAGATATATGGCTGGCATACAAAGTATTAATATAGGGATTCTATAGAACTACTTTGTAGATCGATATCCTTTCAATTTGTTGCGTTTTTCTGATTTTTTCGGGTGTAATTAGACTTTTGACCCACTAGTTCAATATATGTAAAAGCGGTGTTATGAGGGAGAAATTGAGACCACATGGAAACTTTTGGGGGGAACCATACAGCCTTTAGCTCCGCCACGATAGATGAGAGTCGAAGTGTACGAAGTTGTGGTTCCAATGAGATTAAGTCCTGTTTAGTATAAAAGGGTCTTCCGTACTCCGTACTGCACTTTCGTAAAACAGGTCTCATAGATCTCCCCATAGCGCTCTTCAGAATGCCCCTCGGCCTTTTTCTGGTGTACCATGTCCCATAAAAATCCTACCAACCCTCCCAACGTGGGGAAAGTCGAGATCCGTTTGCGGATCCCTTTCGGACGCCCACAGTGATAATACGAATTCGACGACTCATGGAGTTTGACTGGTGCCATAATTACTGTTGGACCATGCTGGGTGCTTGTAAACAGTACCTTGAT
Source organism: Aspergillus nomiae NRRL 13137 (assembly GCF_001204775.2). Taxonomy (NCBI): domain Eukaryota; kingdom Fungi; phylum Ascomycota; class Eurotiomycetes; order Eurotiales; family Aspergillaceae; genus Aspergillus; species Aspergillus nomiae. Next base: position 756 of record NW_015378769.1, read on the forward strand.
AATTAAATAATAGTCTATGACCCTATCTACTGCTATGAATGATGGGCCGGGTGGATATCCGGAGTCCGCCAGTTACTTGAGATCAACCAGGCCGGAAAGCCAATTCATGAGCTGTACAAGAAGGTCAGTTGGTGAATACGCTGAGCTGGTCGGAGTCGCAAACTGCTTACATTTGCCTTGAGTCTCTCAGAGTTACCCTTGTTAATATCGTAATCTTGATCGAAACGATCTGGCACCAGTAATCAGTCTTTGGGACATTCTATGATATGGGTTCGGTACTATCAAATTCCTTACCAGAAGAAACATAAAGGGTCTGATCCGGTAGAGGGTTGTTGATCAGCTCGTTGCGGAAGGCCTCCGCCTCTGCGTCACTGCCAATCTGGCTGAAGGTGAACTTGACCGCTGCAAGCAACAGGAGACATCAGCAGAGCCCATAAGCAAATCTTCTGTATTGGGATTGTAACAGACCTCGGGGGAATACTTGGCGCCTTTCAGAAAGTTGGCTGCGCTCACAATCTCGTTGCGGAAGGTATCTTGAGGTTCTTGATTGGGCACTCCGTCTCCGATCGTCATGATCAAGTACGGGGACCGGAGGTTCTGGTTGGCGTTGATAGGATCATAGATCAGGGGGTTCAGGATTTTAGATCGCAGATTAGTTCCTAGAGGAGTTCCACCAGGTAGCGTCATCTGGCTCATGTGCTGCTTGACTTGGTCGCTTGTCAGGTTGTCCGCATTGCCCACATCTCGGTTGATGAAGCGAATGCTCGTAGTCCCGATGCCTTGGAGAGCATTGGGGTTCACCCAGTCAAGTATGTCCATCAGCTCGCCCACAAGGTGTTTTGCTGCATCCACTCGCTTGCTACTAGTTGTATCAGTCTGTCCCTGGAGACCCCAGCCCATTGAGCCGCTATCGTCGATATACAGTACAGGTGTGTACAGCTGCGCCACAGCCAAAGTCAGAAGGTTCTGGGTGGTTGGGGCTGTGGTCTGAACGGATAGGCCACTCGTTTGGACAAATAGGGATTTCGTCTGGAGCGATAGGGCAGGCTGGACGGATAGGGCTTTAGCCTCAGGCTTCTTCCGAAATGCCACTGCTGCCTCGGCGATGGCTTGGATGCGAGGGTCATTGGCCGGGTAGAAGTCCTCCAGCCCTTGACGATCAATGTAGTCCCACAGAAAGTCCTTAAAGTCCTCCACTGTGTGGAGTTCCTTGAGACCCTGTATGTCTCTGTCAGCTTACAGTTCTCACATCAGTGAAATGACTAGCTTCCTTACCTCATTGAGTGCAGCATCCCTGTGCAGGTACTGGGCAATCCGGTCAACGGCATCCTTAGCGACATCCTTCCAGTCACCGAAATAGGCGGCCGCAAACTGGCCGGCGGTGGTGAGGAGATTTCCCAGCTCGGGCTTATAGGCTCTTGTCGGGTCTCCCTCGGGCACGAGAGCCCGCTGGATGGCGGGATCCATCGAGTCGCGTGCTAGGGTCTTGGCTGATTCACCACGATCATTGGTCTGGGTCAGAGATGCGCCAGCTTCCACTAGGGCGTGAATGAGCTTCGGATCCTTGGCCTGGGTAATGGCTACCATGAGCGGGGTGTTATTGCCATAGGCGGGCACCGACTCATCGATCCTGGCGCCGGCATTCAGCAATAGCTGAGCTAGGCGGACTCGTTTCTTTTCCGGCGCCGTTGCAATCAGATATAATGGTGATCTGCCATCTATATTTCGTGTGGCCGGATTGGCTCCAAACTTCAGTAGAAGGCTGACGGCACTGGTATGCCCGTTCTTGATGGCCAGGCCCAGTGCAGTTTCACCATTGCCCGAGGTATTGTTGATGTTGGGTGACCTCCTCAGATGCTCCTCGAGTTTTTGGCGGGTGAGGGACCCATCAGATGCATCATTGAATAAACTCATGTCGGCCAGGTAAAGGAGATAGATAGTAATCAAAGTAGACAGACTATTACTGCCTCGTGGAGCATGAGAACCAGCGTAATTTCAGACTTATATTTGTGTACCTGCCAGTTCCTAACTGACACTCAACTCTACGATTTTAGGTCGTGACGCACTACATGCACACTCCAATGCAACCCCGGGGACTTGCACTGCAGCAGGCAATGACCTGCGAATGCCCTGGCAGAAACCTGACACCCAGAGCGAAATGCTACAACTTGGGAACCAGGCGAATTGACCGTCGTTCGACGCCCGGATGCGGTATACTACCTAGAAGCCAGTTGTGTAATCATACCTTGATACCACACTCTACAGGGTCGTCCAACCAAGTCTTGGACGTCATGTCCGCTGTCAGTGTTTGAAAAAATATGGAAAGCGGTTTCTGCTCGGATCTGCAGTCTCGCCGGTTTGGCATCCACGACTAGGCGTCACCCGCTGCAGGGGGTAGCTAGCTGTTGTCCTTCACCAGGTGGTGTAACGTAAGTGCCGCGAGCGGTAATAGCGCCAGTGTAATGATAAATGCTCCTTATTCCCGATCAATGTATAGCTATTAGCTTCAGTTCAAGATGCTTGGCCTTTCAAGTTCTCTTAACGTACAGTGCTACAAATACCAGAAATATACATAACTCTATAAATATGAATTTCCTTTCTTTTCAATAGCTAATGTAGCTCATCAAATCCCACCTTCTTATTTCACCGAAAGCTCTGGTGAGGCATTTTGAGTAGCCTAACTGGTGATTAAATAGCGTTAAATTATAGGCCGCTGGGAAATTGGACGGGTTAACATAGTTAACTTGACGCGGTTGCTTATTAACTCCGCCTGAGGTGTAACTAATTAAAGCGATTTCTGTATATTGTATTTTCACTGCAAGAACTTGGCGAACAAATTTGGTTTCATTCATTATCATTCTTCATGACAGCCAGGGTTGGATTGAGGTGTGGGTCTGCCGTAGTGTTAACTAACTTTCGCGTTTAGCTTTTGTTTGCGGACTCGGGGAGCCGACGTAACCCTAATCGACGCGGGCGGCTGCAACCTAATCCGGGGCAACCTTAAAACGTCGCCGACGTCAATGACTAGTGGCCTTTGACGTTCCCGCGATGTGGGTCGGCCTAGACGTCGGAGTAGAACCCTTGGTTGGTCTTTGATACGGAATTCAGCTGCCTTTTGTCGGCAGCCGTGGGTGAAATACAATCTGACTCTCACCTTTGCCGTTTCCGGCGGGCCCGCTTCTACCTCTGCCAACTGACCCTACGCACTCTGAAAGGAAAAGGAAACCATATACCTTCAGCACTAAAATGTGAATACTTGTTCGATCACTTAAGCGAACCTGCATTTTCCGTGGACAGTCCGGCTAGCTGTCTTTATAATCATCCAAGGTTACCGTGTGTAAAACCACCATGTTTGGGCTTTCATTCCAGGCCGAACCTCCAGATGTGGCGCTGTTGCTCGTGGCCATCTGGAGGAAAGCTCCTGTTGCACCGGCGTTTAACGTAGATTCTGAGCTCCTTTCGTCAGTGCTCATATTTGATGCTTCTCATTTTCCTTGTCCTCTCTTCTATTAGTTCTCATTTATCAAGCCTTTCGGTGTGTAGCCACTCCACCATCACCTATCAGCGTCAGAATAACCCAAGAAAGTCCAGTCACGAAGTACTAACTGACTAGCTACTCTGTCGTACATGTCAATGAGATCTAATCACCAAATGAGACCTGTGATCGCTTGTATTTGAAAGCTTTTGGCGATGAGGACCAAGATAAATAGAATTATGCTCTTAATAGAACATATTTGGAGAAAGCCTGTCTATGGACAGCCGTCGATTAACTTCTCATTAGGGATAGATACTTTCTACTCTATTCGCCGATGCATAAATAGGTCCACAAGCCATAGTGGAGTTGCCAATCATCTGGGTAATTAACTCTTAGCTCGTTCATGTCTCATCTGATATCATATCCTCACCCTTCTCAATGCTTCTAGTCAGTCTCCTACGTCATTGGAGTCTTAAGCTCTTAACCACAACCATGGCGCTTTCTCACTATGTGTACATCATGACATCACTGACATACAAGATGTATAGATATCAAGATAGGACACTTTCTTGAGACACGTATGTACCGGCGTTAGAACACTATATGCTATTTATGAGGTCATTGCCTATTCTCTCTTTGCATCAACAGCCCTTCTAGCCACGCTCTAAGTAGTGAACGTCATGGAAATAGCCTACACACACTTTGCCATTTGATATAGATGCTAAGCATTGGGCTAAATTTAAGAGCATCAAGTCTACCTGCTTCAGCGCTGTGCGAACAAATATACTTACTCTATCAATATACTACGAGAACCCAATTTTCCCAGTATGCCATTCCTTTCACCTCATCACATTTGGAAGGTGTCACTTGCCACTCTCGCACTCGGGCAATGTGGCTATGCCAATCCTCACTCGGCACTACTACCTGAAGATGGCATTGCTCTAGCCGCAGATATGCCGGAGAGCCAAGCCTCGATTCCTTACGCGGGAGAAGAGAGGGTGCTCGTCCCAGGGGACCTGTCAGATAACCTTGAGCTTGACACGAATGACGATTCCAATCACACGCTACAATACGGTGGATGCTACAAGATCCAGGCTGATGGAAGTTGGCTGGGATCAGACTCCCACCCTTGGAGCTACTACCTTTTTGGAGGTTATTCAAACTCCAGAACGTTCCAGGTTTGTCGACTCATGACCTCCTGCCAGCGTCAGAATACAGACGACCAGGAGGTGCGCCACCGAGGTAACTTATATCTGTGGGATTTCCGTGGCAATCACTATTCTCGCAACGGAGAATTCGTCGCCAACAACAATCTCAACTACTTCTACCCAGCGGGCCTTGGCAACAGAAACTACGCGTATTTTGAGGCTCGCATGGAAGACTGCGACGATATAACCAACCCCAGGGATAGCTGCTATATGAACCTGATCCTGACCGGCCAGGCATCTAATAACAATGGCATCGAAATCAGACCCAATAAGTATCTCTACAACGCATACAATGGGAAGAGTGTGACAGTCCAGTTCCGTCGGGTGAAGTGTCCACTTGATTAGATATTTCTTGTGGCTCCTCAGGTTGTACTTCGGCCTCGCTTGGATGTGACATGGTTAGTCAAGTGCGATTGGTGGTATTGACGGAGACGCGCATATTGCTAGGGACGCTAGTTCTTTGGTCCCTTGGGCATTGGAGGGCTCCCTTCTATCTACCTGGTCTTCTCCTTCTGTTGTCCAAAAGTCTATTCAACTATCCTTACTCTGTTCTGTGGTTATTTGATCCAGTTTGGTCCTAGAATCACTGGTGTTCGTTCCTTTAAGGCTGGCCGCAGTTGAGTTCCGAAACAAACTGCTTCAAGTAGAATGTTACAGATTCTTCCAATGGCAGCTTCCGAAATATGCTCTTTATAATTCACATATATTTTATCGTGTCTGCTTGTAGAGATAACCAAGGAAGGCCGTTAGCTGTACCTTATTGATCCGTAAAATTAGTAGCGTGACAAACAGGAATGACGGCAGTCATGATTGTTTAAGTGCATTTTGAAGTTTATCAACGATATTATAGAGCAGTATTGCTTTACCCTTCTTGGCATTCTCTTAGGTTTGTGTTATCTAGATCATATATGGTACATTTAATTCTTAGCATGTTCTATAGGCGATGCTGGAACGACAAGGGACTGGCCTCACATCCTGCTTCCATCTGATTAACTCCCTGTGAGGTGTTTTATATCCCTTCTCATCGAGGTTACCTGCCGGGAATTATACAATCTTGGCATAAACTAAACTACCTTGACCCATGAAAGAGACTATTGAAGGCCAACAGAGCGGGACTGATCTTTACTTAATCTATAACCTGGCTGGCTATTTGGCATTATGGGGAATTCTTAATATTTTTATGTGCGATAAGTTATGTTTTATAGCGAGAGAAGAGATTAATATCCATCCTCCAGTGTTAAACGGCTCCTTTAGTAAAAGCTGAAACGAGAGGGGAAAAGAAAACATAGAAGAAAGATAAAGACCTATTTCACGCTGCGATCTATCTTACATAATACTCTAAGCCTACTAAACTAAGCGAGTAATTTCTTCCAAAAGCGCGGCCCCGAAAATAAAATTACCCTGAAGAGAACCAAAAAATGGATTAATAAATATATTTTAAAATTATATAATTAATAGTATTTTTATAGCTATTATACTACTACTAAAGCAAGTTATCATAATTAATTAGATCTTAGTCAAATACAAGGGAACCTATAAGAAACTTTAAAAATTATAAAAGTATTGGATAACCCCCAATTTCCAATATTCTAGATTAACTTTAGATTAAATACAATTAATTAAGATTAAAATTATACATTTTACTAAGTCTCTTAATTTAATAAACTACTAAAAAATATTAATATAAAATCTTAATATACTCTCTAAAATATTAGCTTTAATAATAATAGTAAATCACGTTCTGTCCCATCTAGAAATAGATATTTTTAGACTGGCATAACCTAACCGTTGTAACCTAGCCATAACCTAACCTAACTGGGGTCGGTTAGGTTAAGGTATAAAAATATTTAACTGACTTAGATTAAAGTTAAAATTAAGTTAACCGCAGTTAACCTAGTTCTACTTAATAGAATATTAAGATATTAAATTGAATTTATTTAAATAAATAATATATTAAAACTATTTTCTACTAGTACTATTTTTAATAATCTTAATTAATTTTTTTTAAATACAATTAGTTAACTATCTAAGATAAAATTAGATTAACTGCAGGTTAACCACGGACGGTATAAAATGTATATCTAATCTAACCATAACCTACTGGTTAGGTATACCTGACCCCATTAACCTAACATAACCTGGCCAAATGCCAG
>NW_015378770.1:0-7575 GCF_001204775.2 Aspergillus nomiae NRRL 13137
TATCAACGACCACCTACCAGGGGTACTAGAAGGAACCAAAAAGGATGGATAGGGAAGGCAACCGCCAGGGGGTTGGCAGGCGGCTTTACTTGGGTTTAAAAGCTTTTTTATTTAGACTGTCTTCTGTGGGATATATGGCGTTTACAGTTAGATTCTAGGCTCCTAAGCACCTGCATAGCTAGACGTTCAGTAGTTAGTCTCTACCAGGTTAATAGAATCTTGATTGATTGATTGATTGATTGATTGACAGAACCAGGGAAGCTCTTATCACACCAATTTATCTCTGCCTAATTAACTGAATAGTCTTTGGTGAGCTTCTTCAAAGGATAGGTGATTAAGTGGCTCGATATCATCAAAGAAAATATAATCAAATAGACCATTTGAGAACACTCTTTCCAGATCTTGCCTTTTCCAACCTTGTTTCTGACCAATCTTTGCAAGTACAGTATTAAATTGGCGAATTGCATCGTCATAGCACTCGGTTTTGAGATACTCGCAGAAGGGCTTGTCATCCACTTTGAGTTGTTGCCTGAATAAGAGATGCCGTTAGACAAATATTCTGGAACGAGACGTTGCTGTAGTGCGACAGTGCGAGGACGGTAACCCACCATTCTTTCGCCCAATGGGGCCGGATGTTGAGCTTTTGCCCATTCCATTCTCTCAGCTCCATCCATTTGTCGAGGACCTCTTGCGCAAATGCATCCCAATACTCGGTTACCGATTCTAGCGTCAAGACCTCAATTGAGGCTGTTCCGAGACGATTTCCGCGCTGAGGCGCCATCAGCACATTGCTATCGCCCATGATTCGCAGCTCGAGAGGCAGGCGCATTGGGCACTTGTCTGTGTGTTCATACGCCTTAATTATTGCTTCCCACCAGGCGTGTTGGGCAATGGTGAAGTCGGGTTTATCGAGGTTATCGGGTTGATGAGGGAGCTGCAACATGTATAGTCAGCGAATGACTGATCCGGGGACTAGACGACGAATACTATAGAAGAATAATGAGAGAAAATACAAGTTGATCATCTTACGGGTATCTCAAGTTCCATATCTCGGACACGCGTGTTTTGAATCGCTCTTCTGAAGTGAAGCGCATCTGGGAGCCAAGCCTTGATTTTTTGCCGGCAGGCAGGGAAGCCATGCCTAGTCTCGCTGTATTTCATAGGATTAGGTGGATCTCTCGAGCACACGAGTGCCGGGTTGGAAGCTGTACTTACAAACTGCAGTAGTCCTTAACAATGGCAGTATTTCCACAGTATTTGTGTCTTTGGCGAGGTATTGTAGAGCTCTATAGCAACAGCCTGAAGCCATTGCACTACAATTTCTTCATTATCTGGATAGCTCTGCACGCCTCGAGGGTCTGGAGTAGTGGACCATGTATTGATCCAAACTTCGTCAGAATAGGGGAACCAGAACCACTCTGCGTAGTACTCCTCGGCAGCCTTCTTCTCGAATTCCTCTTGGGAACGCCGGATCTGCTCGGGCGTACGAGGCTGGTTGAGCGGTGCAGGGACGCGCGACCGAAGGCTGTCCGGAGGCGGTATGGCATCGATCGCGGCCTGCTTCTGAGGTGCCATGGCCGCGTATGTCATCTTGTCTACTACGAGGGTGATATGGGTGACGACCCCGATCAACCCAAAGCAACCGCTGGCTGCAGAGAGAAAGTCGTCATCGGCTCGGGTGATGACCTGCAGCTTACCATGCACATCCACATACTCGATGGCATAGACGAGGTCACTTAGTGTCTTATGTCTGATCCCGGCTCCGTGGCTAGGTGAATATCAGCGTGTGTGGCTTGCTTTCGTCTTCAGAAAACGGGATTTATGTCACATACCAGATCGGACCATTGCTACCACCAAAGGTAATCTCTACCATAATCACATTAAGGGGTAACGTTACGCGCTTTGTCTTTACACACCAGTATCGAAACTGCTCGTTGGTTGTCGCGCAGCCCACCCGGACTAGTGACTTCGTCGGATCTTCTTTCAAAGGGCCTAGCTCCGTGATTGAATTGAGTAATGTAGGTTTGTCCCCGAAAAGAATGGGACAGAGAGGATCAAGGGATTCCACATTAGGAAGTTGTGCTGCCTGGTGTAGACTCAGAGTAGATATGAGTATACATCCCTTGTCACGAGCAAAAACAGGTGACCAAGAATGGCCTAGAAAAGTGTTAATTCAGTCATCATATAAAGCTCTACCCAAGAGACACGTACGATAGCCAGACACGCGAACTCCCAGGTTGTTATTTGTGGCATATAGAACGATTTGCTGTATTGCGTAATTTGTCTTCGGGACGCATGTGTAAACGGGCTGGTTCTCGATGGTTCGTCCCCAGTTACAGAACTCAGCGCCCTCATAAGTCTGTCGTGTTATTAGCAACTTGAGATCTGGAAATATGGGGGAATGGGGTGCAGAATACCAGAACTGGTGTTGAGCGCTGGGGATCCTCAAAGAGGCCTATATTAACTGTCTCTGGTGGCAGCTCAGCGCGTAGGTGGAACAGTTTCTCCAGCTTGTTCTTGAACCTCTGTTCCCAAGGTTCTCGGCCACCTTCGATGTCTTGGGGGAGAGGAAGTTGAACCTGATTTGCGTTCTCCATATTTTGGAAACCCTCACGGGTGGCTCTGCTGCAGCCGAAGTCAAAAAGGCGAGCAATTTCGTGCACCCTGGAGTTTGTAGTGAACGCTTCGAGCATTTTACTCTGGTTGGGAGTACATGTTCCGAGCAGGTGCGTCCATAGATCTTCACGAGTCATTTTAAAGCTCTTGATTATCTGGCGAATGAAATCTTCATCTAGCACTTCGCTATCTTCTGCCCAGTTCTTCTCAAAGAGGGAATTTGGGATATTTGGGTTGGCGACTGGATCCTCGACCAGATCTTGTATCAGCCTGCGAAAGAGGTCAACCCGTTCCTGGGCTGGTGGTGCAGTCTGCGCTTTGGAGAAAGCATCCTTTACAGAGCTGGGTTTACCGCCGCTGGAATCCATGACTAGGTTTTAAAGAAATTACTTGAGTGAAGCCTAGAGAAGGCAAAAAGGTCTTGATTGAATGCTATGTTCACCAATGTCTGGTGTGGTCGTCTAGAGTTCCGTCAGCGCAGTGATCACGTCGAATCTCAAAGTATAGATATATAAATGGTAGAGCAACGCAGACAAAGAAGGACCAAAGGATCCAACATACATCCATGACATAATCCGAAGTTGTAGATGGCAAATTCTGATCATGAGATCTAGATCAGAGCTCAACAAGTAGCAGAGCAAATGCAGACAGAGAAGGATACAATGACAAAACTTCCACCCATGATGTAGTTGAAATTTGCATGCTGAAGGCTGATCATGAGACCTAGTGCAGACATTTGGTAGGAGAGTGCCCAGATATCCGCATTCGTCAAGTCATGAACCATAATGCAATTATTAAGCTGATCACTTGGCCAACTTTGAAAAATCAAAAGAATTATTGGGCTGAAATAATCTGGAGCTTTGAGACAAGTTTGCCACTGCATATCACCAGCCACTGAAAAGGTAGGTTAGAGATTATGGTAAGATTTCCGTGGAACCCGTTCCCGAGGACCACCCTAAGCTTTACTCAGACATATTACATGACCATTGCAACGCAACTGCCGCAAGCGGATGGCTGTGATAGAGTCTTCACATATTGAGTGCTCAGATCATCTTGGTCGGTCGTATAGACTGCCCCAGAGAACAGAAGAATCACACCACTCACATGCAGCTGTGGGACAACGTATTACAATGTTCGGTCCTACAGCGCCCTTGCCAGGTGACCCCCGACTACAAGAACGGCTGTGCAGAATGATCGAGGGAATAAGAAGGCTTTCAAAGAAGGTTATGGGTATCCCAAATAAATATACTTTGGCGAGGGGCAGCCAGATGAATAATCACCCAGATGTACGGGCTCCAGACGAGAGATATAGCAGAATCACTTAATCTCAGAGGGGCAATCCAGAGCATGGTTTTGGTGAGACAGGCCAAAATATGAATAGTGCCGCACAGAAGGGGAGGCTTTATTATCAAATTAGGCCTAAAGGCTAGCAGCAAGCTGAGAACATTCTACGTTATGTATGCTATGTTCTAGGTAATCAAGACGATCTGTACATCTTGGCTGGATCCGGTTCAAAGGCGAGGAGACGGGAACATGTATTTACGAGACGAAACGCATTAGTATCTCTTAATCTTGCCAAACGATACGGAATACTAAGTTTCAGCCCTCTCTCCATTAAACGATCCATCACTTGACTGGATGAGCAGCTGGACGAAAATATTGGAATGACACTTGGACCGCCAGAAGAAGTCTTTAGGCCACAGAAGCTCCCTACTTCAGTGGCCAGGTGAGTATTTGCGCTGACTAGAAGCTTACCCAAAGCTGCATAGCAAGATTCTCCATCATCCTAGCTTAAGTCCCAATATGGAGCGATCTGCCTAGACTAAGCTTGTTAATTGCGGTCGTTTTGTGATCGAGATCATAGCTGTATCGGACCCATCTGTTGATCGTTGCGACAGCACAAATTCCTTGTTCCGTTGTGCTGAGTAAACGAGGTCAAGCACTGGGCAGAAGCTCTATGGAGGCTCCAGCAAATAGCCGCACTGCTTGAAACATCGGGTTTAGAATTTGCCATACCTATTTGTTTCCATGGTCATAGGTATCGTAACGTACAGGCCAGAAGTAGTCGGTGTAAAGGATGTTCTAGAATGGCCGGCAATCCATATCTGCAACTCATATGTTCTTGGAAGGGAGATTGAATCTTTCATTTGTAATGATTGACAGGCTGGGTGATTCAAATACCCGTGGCAACACTCACTCTTGCGACTTTTAATAGGCTAGCGTCGTTGCTCGTCCACTACAACACCAAGCTAGATTATATCTACAAAGAGCGTGAGAACCGACTCACGCCTATCGAGTAAGTCGTTATTCCTCAAGAGGAGGCAGATGACCTCAACCTGCCGTCGGCCACCGATGAGCAGATTGAACGACTCACGGAGTACTATCTTATTTGGAGTTGTTAGGCAACTGACGATCTACCCTTACATAATACGGTTGATAAAAAGATCCGAAATTTGAGAAGGCGGGTATGGCGGACGATTTGTACCGCAAGCTTGCTTTCGTCCCTAACATCATGGAGGATATGCCTATAGTAACACTTCTCGTCAATCAAAGAGACGCAAGGACAGCTTTTTAGCTAGTCCTATTACTGGATCGGCTTGTTGGCAAGTTTATATAATAAGAAGCTTAGGATCTCTGCATATCGGCAAGCCAGCATTCAATACAATGGAATACTTGCGAACCAACCCGTGAGCGAGCCTGACTGGTTGGGTACAAGGAGTAAAATATATGATACATACATTCAGTGGGCTAATCGCATCAATATAAGGTGTTAGAGAGCCAAATTATGTGTGGAGTTAGGAAAAAGGAGAGCTAGTTTGACCACACAACAGGCATTCGTCACAATAGGTTCTATTGTGTCTTAAGGAGGGATTGCTTTTCTGTCTTCATGAATGTCCCATACCGGAGGCTATACGGCTTGGTATATGTAAGATTCAGATTGGCTAGATATTAGTACAACTATCAAGCATCTTTATATCTTGAGCTAAACGCTCCTGTAGGACCAATTAATCCAGCAATAAGACATTCAACAAGCTCAAATCAAAAGCTTTTAGATGCGCAAAATCTTCATCTCCAGGCTTCAAGTCGGTAAACGAGCTCAGTTAGTTAAGCACCCACTCATGTTGCCAATATACCAATTATGAGCCGCAAGGTCCATTCCTTCCGTGCCAAGGTTCCCATTCTTGTTGTCAATGCCCCAAATTACTTCGACATCACTTTCCGTGACTGGCTGGTCATTTCCTGAAGTGATCCAGAATTCTGGAGATGTTGTGCTGTACTGCCAAGTCCTATTAACCAAAGGGGTAGTAGAGAAGGCCCTTGGAACTGGATCGTCTGAATGTGTTACTCTATATCCACGGCCTACTGTATTATCACTGATAAACCCCGCGAAAGTATGATTCCCTAATTGAGGGCAACCAAAGGTATACTGCCCTTACATTAGCATGGGGGTTATTTTACAGTTGTGGAAATACTTACCAGATTAATGGGTCTATTGTTAACAGTCCCCTCAAGTACTGCACCAAGTGTAGCTAGTGCACCTCCAAGACTATGACCTGTGAAGACAATAGAATACTGCGGATATTGAGCAGAAAGCTGCCTAACGCGTGGCATTATGTATTGTGAGAAGTTTCCCCAGGCATAATAATAACCATGATGCACATAGCAGCCTGCACCACAAATGCCATAGATAGGCACCTGTTCATATTCAAGGTCGGTTACCGTATTGCCTGGAGTCCGGGTACCACGGAATGACAGAATGATCAATCCATTTGTGTTGTCCACTGCCAGAAAGCCAGTGGTATTGCCTGGATAGTGGCTATTTTGACATTAGCTTATAAGTTCATGTCTGGTCGACGCGATCATACCCCATGAATCCAGTAATGACTTGTGTGTCTAGCTGCTGCAAAATTGGGCATACACCTGGATCGCAGACGACCTTTGACCCGTGGGAGTCAAAGTTTGCTGCACAAGTAGCAGCAGCAGAATATTCAGAAAACACCGTGAACCAGGTCAAAATTTCAGGAGGAACACCTGGGTAAGATGTTAATCTTAGAAGATCTGTAATGCTATTTCACTGACCTCGGCGTTCAAGATGAATATCTGCAGCGGCATTGTCCACCCCAAAGAGGGGAACAGGAGACTGCAAAGTATTACAGTTGCAGTGAGCATTTTGGGCTGAAGAGGGTGATGAAGGCAAGTGAATTTGGAGGAACGGTAAAGTAACGGCGAGAATACCCATCCCAGGGGGGCATATATGCGTGGGTTCAAGGCTCAGAATGAACGTCACAGCTAGATCACAGCACATCAGCACTTTGATCTCTTTAACATTCCATGGAGACATTGTCCTTTAATTTCCGGTGTTCTCCGGATGGGCATATTCAACCCAAATTGCAATAAGCTTTACTGCTAAGCTGTCTCCTGCTGTTTTCAGTAAAAGCATTTGCCAACTGTGAAAGTCGGATTTGACCAATCAGCAAATTGAGTTGCTCCCATGGTTCAACCCATTGATTTGAAATGATTTTACATAGTCACATTTCCTGTGGTAAATCAGAACAACTGGCACGGATGGTCATACTATAGTGATGATGTGTATTGGTGTCGATCGAACCGACTATGTAGTGACTCTTACCTATATTCTTAACCAGAACTTATTAATCTATCTTGTTTATATTATCTTAACATAGATCTAGTGTGTATAGAGTGGTACGGTTTAACCGGAAACCTGGCCCCGAACGCACCCCAACCCGGCTCCCGGTTCGAGTCGGGTCCTAGATCTAGAATCCGCCCCAGGTTTTGGGTTCTAAAGCCAAAACCCATCCCAAACCCAGAAACCCGAGCGGTAGACTGCGGCATATCCGCTCCAATAGATATGAGATCTAATACTATATTTGTAAATTATAGATAGTAAATATAGCTTTAATATATTATTCTTAATAAAACTAGAGTAGATTAAATTAT
>NW_015378771.1:0-7424 GCF_001204775.2 Aspergillus nomiae NRRL 13137
CCGCAACTAGTAAATGCAAGTAAACCGACGTACAAGGTCCTACCCAGTCAGGAAAATAAACATCTTACCTAGACGAGACAAAAAACCGTCCCATCTGCACAAGGATAATTTTTCCTCACCTTAGTTCGCCCACCACTCGCGCGAGGCCATGACACAGCGAGTGCTTATGCAGACCAATCACGTCGACTGGGAGAATAAAATTCAAGCATAGTGACCTGTCATGTCCGCTCGCCGCCTCGAGATGGCTCTGCCTCTACACGTAATACAAGGACGCACACCCAGCTGCCTCGAGACACACACACGTGGCAGGGCAACCAGGGAAATAAAGTTCGAGGAAATAACCCAAGGGAAACAAAAAAATAAATTAATAAAAAAAAGGGAAAGAGAGGGATACGGAGATACCATGCAACCTAAATGATCCAGACTGGACGGATTTCATCTCTCGTCATCCAGTCTAGGTAAAACTAAAGGATTCGAAACAAGGACGTAGGTGCTACCTAAATGATAAGCATAAGCAATTTAGATTTAGGTACGGTACTCTTCCTTCCCCAGTCTCCCGGAAAGCCAATCCCCGGAGTCAACGGAACAATGGGGGCGGAAATACGATGGCGTAACGGCGTCCAGTTTGGTACTATTCACGTTCCATGGGTGGGCTGCGATTGGATGGGACGGGGGGGGGGTATCGCGGTTATTTTTCTCTTTTTGGGTCGTGGTTTATTTTTTGTTTCGACCTGTGGTTTCCATGGTTGGCTCCTGGTTGACTTGCTGGATGGTTTTGGACAAGGGAGTGAGTGATGGACGGTTACCTGTGGAATGGGTGGACTAAGCCCTACGAAAGTTTGTTGAGGGGGGTGTGTCAGATTGGTATCGGGGATCCCTGTCTCTCCATGTGCACCGGGAGGATTAGTATTACTTACTTACTTCCCAGGGTTGTTGTGAGGCCGACCTAATACGAGGTGTCTCAAGTCTCTGGGCCGGACGGAGAAAGCGATGGGCTGATTTGGCTGGGACTGGGCGAGTCTATTGGTGTGGCCGCTAAATTTAGGATGGTGGTGTGCTGGGATAAGATAAAGGGACTTGTCGGTATCGTCTAATTGTTCCCATCTAAGGGTCGTGGGGCAGGAAGTATAGTAGCACGACGGCTTTTTTGTTTGTGTCATATTAGCTTGTTGTTTTTTAATAATGCTTGGCGAAGGTTAAAACTTCCAAAATGGCATTCATGATTACACGGTGTAAACAATTATAGAAACAACCTGTCACGTCCATAGAACTAGTACTACTAGTACTCTGTAGGCAAGCATGTACGCACATACCATACACTGCACGCACGGAAGAAGGTACTTACTTAGAGAGAAGACCCGGGAAATCGAGGCCGACATCCACCTCCGTTCCCCACTTCCGAGAACCTCGCATACTCCGTAGCAGGTCGTCGCTAGTGTCAGATCCAGACCATGTGCTGCATTTCCAGGGGTACATAACCACCAGAATCGGCATGAATACATGACAAATACGGTACCGATGTGCAACCGCCAGAGCTTTTGGCCCCCACGCCGGGTCGCGATCACGAATGCAAGGGAGCATCTGGTGTAACCCACGAGGGAGCCAGGGACAGGGTTGAAATCCTGCTTTTCTCGTGGCCGTCAGGGAAGATGACCTCAAACAAGCGCCGACGTGAAGAGAATCGGGTAATCGAGGCTATAGATAGTAGCAGTGTGTGTGAATCGGTTTCATGGTGTGGACGGTGCTATCGTTGGTGGAATGCTGCGTGGCTGCAGATAATCCTTGTCAAGGTGCGCGCTTACGGAGTACTACTTTGGATATTCTTAGTAGTCGGTCGCCAGTAGGATCTCTGAACAAAGGGCTGCTAATTGGGATGA
This sequence comes from Aspergillus nomiae NRRL 13137, assembly GCF_001204775.2. Taxonomy (NCBI): domain Eukaryota; kingdom Fungi; phylum Ascomycota; class Eurotiomycetes; order Eurotiales; family Aspergillaceae; genus Aspergillus; species Aspergillus nomiae. The sequence goes on from NW_015378771.1 coordinate 1,878, forward strand.
ATCAGACCATGAAACGGGGTTGAAACGTGGGGCGATTTCTTTTTTGAGGGTAAATTTCCCAAGTCTGGAGGTGGAGGTCCATGTTGATGTTAATTAAGTTATTCTTAGGTATTACTGAGTTCGGTAGGAGACAGTTGACACCTCTTCGCTCGAAGGTTCTCTACCTGTCAAGTGTCAAAGGGATCCATCTCTCGGTTTGACGGGGGAAGCTGTCAGGAACTTAATTCCAGTTACTCATTCTCGGTTTTCCCTTTTCTCCATTTAGTTTGACCTATCTCAAATACTACCTTCATCTGGATCGACCTTCTGCCAAATGAAGCAGGTTCGCTAAATGCCAATAGACTCGTAAATTAATATAAAATAATAGGGAGGAGACGAATGGCATTCGAGGACTGGTCGAATCCGTGGGCCAGGAAGAATTCCAAATCAGGCTTCAAACCGCGGCATGTCAGAATCGGGCCGGGGTCCACGTTCCCCCTGATCCGACCCCGTCTCTTTTTACCCCATCCGTCCAAACCCGCGAGAAAAACATGACAAAAGCAAAACAGAAAACTATAACTAAAAAAGAAAAAAAAGGTATTAGTTCAAAAAACATTATTATCATAATAATAATCAAATACATTAATCCATACCAAAGCAGACTAGGGTCGCCTAAGGGCTCGGATCCATGGGACACCAAGCTAACCGATCTAGCGCCCGGACGGTCACATATCGTCGCAAGCCAGGGAAAAGATTAGCGCAAATAGTGATCCTCAAGCGTCCCCTCTCCCTGGGACTTGGAATCATAGGGGGGATTCCAGATTGGTTGAGTCGAGAGTGCTGACTAGATAATATGGGTCTACCACTCGATGTAGTCGTACACACGAGCATTGAGAGTTGACAGTTCGTTCTAGACATGGCGATCGGCAATATCTTATCCTATTCCCAGGCTGTTGGGATGGACATCGGCTGCTTCCCTCCATATCGGTGATCATGCCGGAGATGTCTTCTTCTCTCCATTCTGCGTATCGAGAAAAGATAAAGGAATACACCCACAGGCCAAGCCGAGGTGGCTCCGCGATCTCGACTCCATTTTTGTATTTTTTTTTATTTTTTTTTTTTTGTATATTCTTCATATTTGGCCTTCTCCTTTCCCCTCAAGTCCCACTGCATGTACATACAGTACCAGGGTCGGAGGCGGTTGGAAACAGCTAATGCACGCTGTAATGCACTGCATATGTACAGTACGTCGTCGTGCATAATACTCGCCACAGGTCCAAGTGCTAGAACAGACACACAAATTGAAGTGAATCGAGACAGGCCTGCGGCAGTCGCGGAATAAACGCATATTCTCCATTCTCCCGCTTACCGAGATAACGAATTCTCGATTAGGCAAGTAGTGGCTGTCTGGAACCGTGAGATCCATGGCTGACCCCTTGCGTCGATGCGGAAGATTTGCGTTCCTTGTAGCCTATAAGCGTTAGTAATGGAGGAGGGTGACTGCGGAACTTGAAGTCCGTTCCGCGTCGTCTCCTGCACTATTGCCTCGACTGTGGGAGGCATCTCGGCAGGAAGAAAGCGGAGATACATAGATACGTACATAGTGGAGTGTGACGGTAAAGTACATGTGCTCAGGATATGCATACAGGTTGTCTGTGGCGACTTATGCATGGTTGCGTCAAGTTTAGTTAGTATTACTACTTGTAGTATATAGAGATGTGGCTGGGTTCTCGTGACAAGCGCCAACACGATTAACTACCGAATCTATGCAAGAAAGGGGGGAGAAGGAGGAATGAGTAATGAAAACCGATTATCCTTTTCGTTGCATGTAATCCTTCGTACAGCTAAGCTGCAGATAGATCTACAAGTGCTTATGTATGCACCATGCATCTATTCCAGAGCGGATATTGCGGGCCAGCGTACGACCGGGGTACTTCTTGGTCGATGCAAGGATAGAGCAATAGCCAAGTCCAGATCCTTCGACAAGAAGCTATGAATCTTATCATGCAGGGGTAGAAGAGTTTTCTTAATCAACGAGGATACGAACCCAAAATTCAAATATGGTTTCACGCACCCGATAAACTCGGACGGATTAAGTCGTCGTCAGATCACGATGGGACAAAATTAGAGACAGCATCGACACTGTACTTGGTGAGAGTTCGACAGTAGTATATACATAAGCGTAGTTAGCAGAAGTTACTCCAAGGGCGATCGTCATCTGCAAGTTCTGATTCAGGTTGACGGCCAACACTTGTCCGGATTTAGTCATGTGCAACAGGTCGTGTATGCAGGGCGAACCAACGTACATACAGCACATACGCCATGAGCAGACGCTAGTCCTTTCCAAGAAATGAGTGGCCTTGGCTACGACGGACTAACACTGGCGTCATGCGGGATTCTTTGGCCTACAGCAGGAGATAATATCGAAAGTTGCCTTTAAATTTACGAGTATGCTCAATGAGTATGGTCATGCATGTACGACCACAGTGAAACTAGTCACAAACCCCTGTCCCAATAATCGCAGCGAACTAAAAACCATGGATCTCCTGAGACACACTCCCGTCGAACGCAAATATCAGAGGTGGAAAAGCATTCCCAACCTGCATGACGAACATCTCCGATCTTAGTGCAACCAGATCTTGTTCATATTTCTTTTTGCGTAATCACCCAATCGACGACAGGAAACCCAGCACAGTCGATCATCCCGAGGTTCAGTGTCCGCCAGATCTCCCGGATTTGCCACCAGCTTGGGCAGGACACTAGCTGGATGCACGCTTTTCACTGGGCAACAACGTCGACACCAGTGATGCTGCTTGCTTAATCAATCGGCACTATCCGGGCGGAATCTCAATTCCCCTCCCCCGTCTGCTGCCTGTCACTCAATAGGCCCATTATCTGTTCCTCGAGCGTAGACTGCAAAAAAAGTACTGGTTCTAAGACTGACATGTGCGATCTCTGTCAATTTGGGGTTAGCCGAAGCAACCCCACCATACTCGATCGGTCGGAAATGGCTTCCGGTGAGGATTGATAGAGATCTCACATTATCTACACCAAACGAGACGATTTCTGATTCCACCGCGGTCTAACTTGATCTATCTGTGACAGGGAGTGCCTATATCCCCTTCTCATTATTCTTCCGAGCTGAAGCGTCCTGCGCGGCACACCTGGCTTCTGTGCCCGCAGGAGTAATATATAAGGTGGCAATGTATGCTGCGGTCTTTGAAGTGCATACATAAGTCTGTCTTCTTGCGACAGCTGAAACTACTACCAATATGTATGTACGTCCGTTAGTATTGTACATGGGTATATCCCACAGTCCGGTCTAGAATACGTGATACCCTCAATCCCGTTCAACTAAACGGGCCACAATATACCTACGCCATGACACCAGACAAACACCACCCTCCCCACACAGACCACCGCTAATATAGTGCGAGAGTACCTTGTTGCAAGAAATACTACCTGCCCAAAGGGGTAATATGACGAGATTCACCACAGGGCAACCCGTATGCTACTTTAATCCACACCGATCGTCCAGCCACAATCGAACGAACCAAGCGTACCAAACTTCCGCGCAAAAAGAACGCTAAAATCGAACCCATCATCACAGGGCAGGCAATGGCATTCCGAAACCCCAATTCCATGACACCACCAAACCAGTGGGCCTGAGCCAGAACAGCGAATCCGCTAACTAAAATCTTAGTCTGTGTGGCTCAGCGTGACTAGAAGTGGATAGATCAGGATCCAGTAACCCGATCAGGAAATCCATGTGGCTCAGTTTCAATCTACACGGGAAAATCGGGCCGCGGAAATACCACGTCTGTGACGACACTAAGTCAGTTTTCCTCAGGGACCCGATGACGGCATGGAACCTTTGCCGTTCCTGTCCGAGATCTGATTTCCCCACCAAGAGAGATTCAGGACTTTTTTTTTTTTTTCTTTTCCTTTCTTTTTTTCTTTAGTGTCCCCGGTTTCGCACATGGAGGGCAGTGTCATCCGTCAGAACGATAGTTTCGGCTTCCCCGATTTTAGGGGCATTGTTTTTTTTGATCTTTAATTATTTCTTCAATTAATTATTTGGAAAATATGGAGATGAGGTCATTCCAGTTAGCTTACAATCGGCTTTACCGTCAGTTGATATGACAGGGGTCATATGACGGATTCTAAATCACCGCGTAGAAATTAAAAATAAATGAAGAAGGGGGAAAAAAAAGTACACAGTAACTCGCATATCCTCCATGGACACAGGGTGGGAAAATTTCATTCCGTTGCACATAAGCATCGCGGGTCCAGACGTCTGACGAAACGCAGGTTGCCAAGCCAAGCCTTCAACGAATTTTCGCTGTGGCTTACGTGAAGTCGGCAATATGTTAGTCAGTTTGTACATACAATGCCGATAAAAGAGAATCTTTTCCTATGGTGAAGTGTTTTTTCAGAGTTCGACGCCAGAGCCAGTGGTTGGGGCTCCTAGATCTGATTTGCAGGGCAGAAGGATCAGTACCCTTGTGGGTAGCCAACAGGAGGACGAGATTGAGGTTCGTGGTTGCAAGTCCGGGGAGGAAGTTTCGCGGGTTCGTTCCGCCATTATGGATCCCCCCGAGAATCCTTTTGTTTATGTTTTACTCTTTGAGTCTGGTTTTTTGTTCTGTAGGTTTTTTTTGTCTGCTGGAGTATACTCCGTAGATTGAGAGGACATGATTATGACCTCTCGGTTGGTGTGATATGATATGATATGTAGAAAACAACCCCAATCATCAAGTGACAGACAGCCATAGAGAACTTGAACTAGGACGAAAGTATATTTCGTCGCTCCAATGGATTTTCGTTTCGCCGTCGCAGATCGGGACAGCGAGGCGTGCAGCTGTCAAAAACCATGAGGCGCAGTTTGAGTTCCTCCTGCGTGTGCATATCACCGACTCAGCGACCACAGAGTTGAGCACACTACCTGTCAGACTGTATGGTTACCGTTGATCGCTCTCCGCAACTCTCTTCGCACCGCATGCCGACTATCGCGTGGGCGGCGTTTGAAGATACGAGGCATGAGACCTGAGGGAGGGCGCCGCAGAGGAGATGTGATTGGATCGACATGGTCGCCGAACAGTATCCAATGCCCGAAGCTATTCGCGGCCAACATATTTAGTTCCAGAGTAGTTCCTAAATGACTAGTTAGTTAGTTAGTTAGTTAGTTAGTTCGTCGGATGGACATTTGTCAACCAGTCAGTGCACCACTGGCATTGCCTAATCGGGCGTCCAGTCATGTAATGATGCCAGCAATCAATCAACATTCTCCCCCCCTCCCCAGTCCATATACTCAGTGCTAGTACTGACTTATGGACTACTGACTAGTCCGGCTGCGACGACGCCAGATTGTCCACGACGGCGCAATTGCCCAATCCGACGCGTGGCGAAATGCGCTGCACCATGCAATTACCCCTCATCGACATTATCTAGGAAGAGGGAGAAGAAAAAAGCAAAGAGAGAAAAAAAACAAAAAAAAAAAGCACCCAACGAAGACTCTCGTATCCAGTGGCGAAAAAAAAAAAAGAAAAGAAAAAGAAAAAGAAAAAC
>NW_015378772.1:0-7317 GCF_001204775.2 Aspergillus nomiae NRRL 13137
AACCCACTGCGTCAAGTAGCAACCATCCGCCATGGCCACTACCCACACCCTTTCGATGACGCTCTAGGTCATCCGACCTATTACTGCCTGGGCTGGTTGAGCTTCACTCTCCCATCCTCGAACCTTGGTATGATTAGCTTCAACAAAGAAACGCGCCGCTCGGGCGACCATCTTGGCTATATACTAGGGAAGGATTCGCCACCGCTCAGAGTCATACTGCACAATGGTAAAGCTCCTGGCTACAATTCCGCCATATACACGTTTCCTGAGACATCTAGTGCAATCATCGTGCTTGCCAGTGGAGCTACCGATGGTGATCCTGCTGACTGGTGTGCACGGATCCTGACGCAGGAGCTATTCGACCTGCAACCTCGGGTGGATATAGTCGACTTGGCTGAAAAGGAAGCCATGCTTAGTCGGCGATGGTTCGATGATTACATCCTGCGCCCATTATGGGAAGATTCACAAAGAGGGGAAGAAGATAGCAGCTCTGGTTGCTGCAGTCTTGAAGCATACGAAGGCCGTTATCGCAACGTCCATCTCCTGACCACTCTCAATATTCGTCTCAACGACCCCAGCTCAGGTCTTACTGTCTCTTTCAATCACCGAGACGATAAAAAGTACCTTTTAAGGTTCCATAAAGAGCACGAATTCAGCTTCCTTCCCTCGGACCGAGATGCTTGGCTCCGCGACTGTATGTTGGAGGTATTTGACTACCGCACTGGGATATTCAAGTTTACGCATACAGATGGTGGTGTTTCTGGGCTATGGTGGAAGTGGAGTGCATGGGAGGACGCTTCCCTATTTACCAAGCTGACTACTACTTGAACAGGCATCGCTGGCTTCATTGCGAGGGTGCTCCATAAGTGATTATCCAGGCTGTTCACAAACACGCATTACAAATACCCTAGTACAAGTAGGGTGACTACGCCGAATCTCAAAACCTCTCTAGGATGTGCATGCAACGATAATAGCTGCAACACGTTTTAGTTGTATATCAGGTTCTATATGACACAGTGACATTCCGCTGGAACAATGATCCATAAATACAGTGCTAGAGGTCTGTTCGTGAACTCGGAAACAAATAACCACATATTACACCTCCCCGGTTATAAAAGCCTTCGCCGTTGGCCCATCTCCTGATTCTAAGGCACACTATACAGTACCTGCATGATCTGAAGAACGGTCTGAACGAATGAGAGGAACAGTCCGACCCCTCCAATGAGTACAACAGCCCAGAATGTATACCATGCTTCCGTACTTCGTTTGTCCCGCCATAACTGTATCAGGCCCCGTGCCTTCTGGCATGCCAGATGCGTTTTGAGGGCTTCAAATCGGCTGTGGAGGATTGGGAAGTCAGATACAAGACTAAACACGTCTTCGTGGTGGTCAATGGATATTGTTGTCAGAGTGCGGGAGCCACATAGTTCCCCAAGAAGAGGATCATGTTGGTCAGGCGGAAGGTCACTGAATGGACGTAGGGATCGGTAGAATTGTCGTCCCTTCGCTGAGAGTCCGAAAAGCAGGCGATATGATAGGAGAACTTCATATAGGAAGCTTGTCACATCTTCAGCGGTGGCCCAGTTGGTAGGATCGCCAGCTGGGGCGGTACAGCTTCAGAAAAATGCGACGTAAGCCATTGGACACTGGAATCGGTGTGCGCGAGAACAGTAAATACATACCCATGTATGACTCCTCGCACCCATTTCTCGCCTGATAAGTCTTTCTCGAGATTTGCTGCGCAAAACGAAGGAAACCGAAAGAGGAACAAGGTTTTGGTACGGTTATCAAACTCCAGATGGGCGCCCAGTGTGTCTATCCACCTAATCTTAATCCCGCCAATGGTTGCAAGAAGGGACATATTGAACTGCTTGACATGAACTGTCACAAAGCTCTCAGGACTTTGGCAATCTGTGCTTTTTGTTGGGAGTAAGTACCCGAAGCCAAGAAGGAACTCATGTATTGGGAGCCGAGCGCATCGATGATCCTGAGTATACGCCATAAAAGTCCGACTCTCATAACCAACCATCAATTGTGCAACTGTCATCTGCGCAGGATTGGTCGCGTCCCACGTTGACTCCCATAACATTGTCTGCCATCCTAAAATAGTGAAAACAAGCACGCGCTGAAAGCATGTCTGCTCCACAGGTACCACACGGAATACATGGGACAACTGCAGTTGCGCCACGATATCATCAACCCTGGAAGCTTTACCTTCTTTCATGATTCGCGCAATTCCAAGATACGCTCTAAGTAGACTGGATCCTTCGATCAGCCCATTCACCTCCGTCAAAGCTGGCAAAGCCGTTGCAAGATCCAATGACAGCTGCGAGGCCCGTCGATTTAGCCATGCCCGGTACCACAGCATGCTCGGACTAATCCGTGTTGTCGACTGACAGCAAGCGGGAAACACAGAAACAACAGATGAATGTGCAGCCGTATTTAAGAGGTCATGATCTACAATTCGTGTTACCTCGGCGTTCGTTCATGCATCGTACCTCGCTCACCTTTACTTGGTGGGATGATTCTCTGAGGTCGAATCGTTCCTCGAAATCTTCTCACAGCGCTCTTGTTTCTTTTCTCTTTCCAGGAAACCATCATAACAAAATGATATAGGATACTGAGGTCAACATAGGCTGTACTTCAACTGAGACATACAGCGAGGATGCGGGCATTATGGGGGTATCCTGAATACAGAGGTTCGCATAATCGCCTTGTGAGGGCTGCGGCTGCGCCACGCTACGTGGACGGTGGGCAACATAAGGCGAGCATAGTGGAGGCAAATCAATCATCATGGTCGCAACAAGGTGCTGGATCAAGACTGCCCAACTATTGCTTGAAACCTGATGGAAACTCGATGTTGGGCTATCCGGATATCTTATATATTGGATACTGCCCTACGTCCTAGCCATCGTTTTCATCTATCACCTGATTGCATTGCCCTATAACGGCCGTTCCTATGCGCCGGTAAGCGGTAATGACCGAACGTTATTCATTGGAGGTGCCGCGTCAAATCCATCCGCCTGAGGACTTGCTCTGATACCCAACGCCTTTGGCGTGGGTAATCCTTGCTAAGATAATATCAGCATCTTTTAATACCCACGGGTTCTCAGGGCTGTCAACCCAAACGGTGACATCATGAGTTATCTAACATCCACACGTTTCTTGCCTTGGAATCAGAGTTGGTTCTCACGCCTCATCTTGAGCCATTCTCACCCTGTGAGCTGATCATCTGACCTGTCGAGAATGCAGGTCAAGTCGCCTAGCCAAAGCTTCAACTGCCGCTCTGTCAGTGAGCTGCGCCCGGCCTTGAACAGGCTTTCTCGTGGAGTCTATTCCTTAGGTCATTATTCTATATCGGCAGATCAGTCCAGTAAAGTCTTCGAATAGCGCATGTATCCTGCAGATGTAGACCACTTCTGCATCAGATTGTCGCCGGAGGGGCTTTGGAAGGGTGACTCTCCGGGGATATACTATATGCACTGTCAATCTAACAAACACAGCCAAGGGTGGAGTTAAGAAATTAGCTTACATCTTAACTGTTCCGTTCACTGTAGCCCTCAATGTTGCCCTCGCAAGGAGCCAAGGTAGGGTTTCTCTGAGACTGTAAAGGAGTCCCTTGGCCTGAAGCTTGCTGTTGTCCATGTCGCGGAAACAAACTCTGGTTTAAACTGAGACTTCGAAGCAGATGATATAATGATGAATATGCAAGATCTAATCTTCATTTAGTAGGATAGCTCTTATATAGAAGATGTGAGGGGTTTTTGTGTTATTTCCAGGTCATGTCTTGGCCCAAGCAACAAAGGAGACAACAAAGAAGCACAAGTAGGGCAGTACCCAATATCGGTGTAACTAAGGATTACTTACAGGACCATAGAAAGCCGTACTTATTCTTCATTCCCTCCAAAGACGTTCTCTTTCCGAGGAAATGGAGGCCTTCGCACTTGATGCTAGCGAAGGCTCTCAAAGGATTAGGTCTCCTATGTAAGGAACTCCTCACGCCCTCCCATCGCCGTACCCCAGTCCGATTAGCTCGAGGAACAATAAAACAAGAGTAAAATAACGGATTAGGTGAAAAAGAAGACTCCTTGGCTAAACTAGATACACGCAATTCTTCAACCTCGGTCTTTTTTCCACCACTAAGCTGAACAGCCATTCTGCCAAAAGAGTCTCTGGAAGCGACTCGCCCCTACTAGGGGGACCAGTATAACTGTAGAAATCTACGAAGGAGGCTCCCACAAGAATTCACCACATTCGAGACAAGCCGATGCTTCAAGGCAAGTCAGTATTGCCGTGTTTGAGTCTTAGCATGCCTCTATGTCAGGCATGCTCTCGTCATCGTCATCATTGGAACAGTCGAAATCGCCTTCAGGGTTCTTATATGGCTTTGCAGTGTCTCCCAGGACGTTTGTGACGCGTCGCTCGAGCTCTTCAGCCAGAAATATCCTCTGCACCGCTAATTGATCCAGCCCTCGTAAACGCTGAATCATGTCCACCACTCCACTGAGCTTCAAGCAAGTCTCCTTCAGCGCCAGAGTGGGCAACAGAAGTCGATTAAGCAGAGAGTGACATTCTTCGTCACTGTCACAGTGGAAATCAGGGTGCGGAACTTCCTCTCTGTCGTCGCTGACAGCAGGTTCTTCCCCAATGAGGAAGACCTCGGGGACACCAATTTCGTTATAAAGCTTTTGCCATCTCAATGCGCAGGCAATACTTCTGTCAAATTCCTCAATAAATTTGAGCATTTCACCCTCCATGGTTCGAACATCTGTTCCTTCATCTAACATTCCAAGATCGAGCATGACCTTCCGAGAAATATACGCTCTGACAGCCTCCTCGCTCCACCCCCTTGAGACTCCATCTTCGAGTGAAGTCATATACTGTTGGCCAAGCTCAACCATAGCAATACGAGATTGCAAAGTACAGTAGACAGTATTGGCTTTAGAAGTCTCCAGCTCTATAAACAAACCGGTTAGGTCGAGCGTGGGCCGGCACAATGAAGAAAGGCCGAAATACTTCCAATGAGCTTCCCTCAGCGTAGCAAAGTATCGTGCACATTTTGGGTTTGAAGAGACTGCAATAGTCGCCTTCCCCGGTGTCGCTCCCTTGGACTGTTGAATCTCATGCACCGCCAGCTGAAACCCTGGTTGGTCTTGTCCTTTCCTGTCCGGTAGTAACTGTCTTGGAGGAGTGTTTTGATGCAACTGCTTCCGTTTCTCGGCAGTCTTACTAGCGGTACAAATGTTATGGCACTTGGCACACTCCTAATGTAGCTGTCGTCAGTATCTGCCGACAACCAGATGTATGGAAAGTGAAATAGTAGTTCTTGCACGAATTACCGTACTTTCTTCGTATCAATTCGACACCGGGTGCATTTCAGGTTTGGCAATCGTTCGCAGACAGTGAAATCCGGAGCAATCTCCATTCCAGTAGTAAATACAAATCGGGATACTGCCCAAAAGAAGGGATTGGTAGAAGAATTAGGCAAATATAGCGAGTAACAGGTACGACGAACGGATTCAGAATAATACGGGTGTCGCAGACTCTTCGTCCTCCTTATACGCTACACTTTTGGGTCATTGATCGCACAGGATCTTCGCCGATCACTATCCATTTTCGAATCTTGCTATCCTTGCCCATCCTCCAAGATCAATATCATTATCATCTCTTCTCCTTCATTTGTATCTAACCAAATCCAGATAAGCCCATTGTATTTTAGTTTTAGTACCCCATCATTAGCCAATCAAGATAGTCTCCATCTCTGTCCATCTCTGTCCATTCTGTCCATTCTGTCCATTCTGCTCTGTCCATTTCTCCCCATTTCGCCCCATTTCTCCCCATTTCTCCCCATTCCTCCCCATCTCGCCCCCGTATTTCCCACTACTAATACTCCCATCACTCCCTATTGACTTTTCCCCATACCTGCAATTTTTAGTACCCAATCATCTCCACTATTCAAGAAGCCACCTGCAGTCAACTTACACAGAAGTTTCAAATCCAGAGCATCCGACCTTGGCATACCCACCGTTAACAATACCCCTTCAGCTTCGACAAGGCTGAGTCGCAGGTAGGTTTAATTATGGAAGGTGTCTAATATACAAGATAGCCTACATCGCTACGGTCGGACCGAAGATGATACTACGTTTAATACGAATCAGATTGCTTCGGGGAAATCAACAGCTACACTACAGACATGAATAGTCTCCCGATGCTGAAGACCCCGTCGACTCGGCAACTAGGCCTTTGACTGAGCCATCGCACAGCGTTGATCCTTGCGAACCTGAAATTAGCGTAAACTAACCCGGCAGTGCTTGGAGACTTGTCAAGATATCGAGCGACGAAGTCCGAGTGGCCAGGGCAACACTCCGTTGAGAAGGACTATACTACCTCCGGTTAAGCGGCTGCCTTGCGATATACTAGTGCTTACTCTTATTTCGAAGTGTTATATACAAGGTTTTAGTTAGTTATACCCCGAACTCGCAGTGCTGCAATGGGGGAAATGGTTTGGGTTTTATAGGGTGGTATCACCCTGTGTATCTAGGGAACATTCGACTTAGGGCTGGTACTCTACCCTTTTGATAACTTGGAAATGGTAGGTCACAGTACCTAACTAGCACTACCGGGTATGTTCAGTTTCTTGCATCCTGTACTATGCTTGGAGACTTTGGCAATCATATGAACTTAATCTGGGCTCAATCAGACATATTAATACACTCGTTGAATCAGACAAGCCGTTAGATATCTCAACACAGAACTGCACCCCCTCCACGCAATCACTGATACGTAACCTTCAACTCCGAATCACTAACAACAGTCGGAACAGCCTGAACAGTATTGCTGGAACTATCCTGAACCGCATACAGCGCCGATCCATCCAGCCCATACTCCTTCCCACCGGCCTCGCAACACATCCCGTAAAAGTAGCCTCCCCGAAATCCACAAACGTCAATCCATCACCATCGACCGCCAAATCCTCCAGAATCCACTCCGCATTCTGACCCGTCAAAGTCGCAGTCGCCGCCGGAGCAGAAGCAGTAACCGTGACATTCTTCCCCGTAGTCAAGTTCTCGATCACCGCCACGCCCTCACTGCTCGACGTCGACTCGACGCTGGCGAAGACCACGTCCCCGAAATGGAACTCGAGGTCGATATCCATCGAGTTGGCCGGATACCACTCGTACCAGCCGGCGAAGGAAGGCTGCCCGTTTTGCACGTAGATGTCCACGCCCGCTTGCCAGATCGCGTCGCCGGATGTCGCCCCGTCGATGCCCACCCAGAAGGACGCCGCCTGCGTTTCGGATGATGGCGCCGCCGTGG
>NW_015378773.1:0-7318 GCF_001204775.2 Aspergillus nomiae NRRL 13137
TTACCAATCTCCAGATTGCGTACTAAGTGGTGACGGTGAGGCCTTTGTTCCAGTATGTCGGGACCTGAGGAGAACATGGGTGCAGGTGATTTGATACATTGGGGAGGGCTTTTTTCTTGTTCTTTTTCTTTTTCTTTTTTTCTTACGGTCTTTTTGATTATTTTTTTTCTCACACTCACACTTTATCTACCCTTTATTTTTAATTGAAATCTCATTGGATGGGAGCCCTATTATGTTGGGCCCTCTTCCTCAGGATAGGATGGGTTCCTTTTTATGTGCACATTTCTCACACAGTTTCCTTCTTTATATTGTCTCTGTCTTCAAACTAGATACACCAGTGGTTCCAAAATAGCCCCTCCTGCTCTTTACTCCCTTTGTGCCAAATTCAGCATCCATGAAATTGTGTCTGAGATCTTGCAATGGTTGAAAGAGAAGAAAAAAGCTCCTGTTGTTGCAGATTCTTTTACCGGATGCGGGTGAAGAGACCAGGCCAGGAGGAACCGTTTTAGAACTAGACAACGCACTATCCTCTGTCCAAAGGTTTAGGCCTAATAATAATAATGATAGTAATACTAAGAGGACTAGTAGTAGCTGTAGGAGGGTGGGTTGGTCAATAGAGTTCGCTGCCACTCCAACGTCCAAGCATTGTTGCACAAAAATCCTCCTTTTGCCCTTGAGAATCAGGATATTCATTACCTTCCTACAGTCGTAAGATCTTCTACCACCCTATACAGAATCAGCAGCCTCCGTTCGCGACGCAGCGGCAAAATCCCCAGAGCGATGGCTGATGGCTGACAGGCCTGGCCGGAAATATGGACCTATCACCCCGTATAGAATTCGGAATGGTTAGGTGTGAGTGAAAAACTAATTTGATCATAATTGAATGTTCATGGCGACACGGGAAGTCGATCAATTTGGAATCCCCCGGTCTTGCTGGAGCATCATCGAATCGGGAAGGCGAGAAATGAATCTCCCTGACTCATTTGTTCTTCATGTTCATCTCCGCTGTCTAATTTTCACACTTGTCAGATTCTCCACTAGTCGGAACCCTGACAGACCAGTCTGGAACTACAGTTTATTTCTGCAGTACAGCAATTTTGCCTCTCTTTCTCTTCTGTGTCTGGATGACAGAAGAGAGGACAGGTTAGAATTTCACCTGGGGTATATCAAAGGCCGATATAGGAGTTCCATGGAAGACCATTCACCGAAAAGTATGTACATTAGGAAGACGGGACAGCAGTCTTTTCACCCATCGGAAGCACATCGTGGAGAATAGTAAATCGTGCGAATGCAACCACGGTACCCTGCTCCATCATTCCTCCCGCACGTTGTGTGTACCCGCCATATGTACCCAGAGAGTGATCCCGTACTGCTTTCTCCACCGTAGAACCAGTAGATCACCGCTAGTAAGAACCTTACCAGACCGGACTTGCCATCATAGGGACGGCATCGACGGGCAGAGCTCGATGAGCAAGAATCTGTTGGGCTCAGCGGATCGGGTGCTGGCAGTTCCATGTTTGAAGTGGTTCCAAACGGGACCAAACGGGGTTTACCGATTTCCCCATCGTGTCTCTCATTTCTGGCATCAGATGAATCAGTGCACAGAAGGAGGCATATGGTCAAATCTTCTGCGGGCATCATCAGTCGCCGGTTATTCCAAATACTCTCGCTCTATAGTTCCCATCTGGGAACGGGCAGCTCGCAGAAAAAGATGATATCGGTACCTTGGTTAGGATATTCCTGACACTGATTCAGCTCACTTTAACTTAAATTAACTTCTTACCTATTGGGAAGTGTGCCCGTGCCGTCGAGAGTTCTGGTTGTATACTACTAGTAATTAGCTTCCAGTAGAAGGAATATGGAATGGATTGAAGCCTCGACCTTTTTCGTGTTTCTCTGGTTCTTGACGTACGGAGTACAGGATTGGAAAAGTACTAGACGTAGTATGATCACATACAACAACGCCACTGCACTTTTATTGGCGTAACCATTGGTCGGGTTGAAGTATCCGACCCGTTCAGACTGGTCGACCAGAGAGTAGATCATGGGAGCCTGCCACTAGCGCACTGACACAGCCAATCGCCCCACTGTAATTAATTCACTTTTACAAGCCTTACACTTAGCGCGAACAACCATCCTGCTGTTTCTAGATTAGTGCCACTTTTTATCTGCGATCGACAGGCTGATATTCCCACCGGGGCTAGACCCAAGAGAAATGACAGCTTCGACCAGCCCATATCCATCTGCATATCCCCGCTTCCCCCTACCCCCCAGCACTATGCATACTACTGTATATTATGCTTGGCAATCGAAGGTGGAAGTTGGTTGGTTGCCTATAGGTAATTCGTGAGATTTTCTTTTCCGACCGTAGACAAATAGGGGAAAGTACCGCCATGGGCGTTCCTGACTTTTGGATACTTTTTGATCACGTGAGGGCAGGGATCATGGGGCAAAGGCTCCCCATGTTTCCCAGCGTTCATGTTGGCTGTTGGAACCAACGAAGAGATATGTTTATCCCTCTCATGATTGCTTTTGATCCTTCTCACAGCTAAAATCATGGGTCACCTTCGTCGATCAGATGCGAGTGGCGAAGGGGGTCATACAAGTGTCGTACTAATTTACAATTGATTTGATTTGACTGCCGCACGCAGCTATTAGGAACGTGCGTCGAGGCTGTCACCTCCTGATAGTAGGACAGTATCACGCAAGTCTGGGGATGGAATGGACGCCATTACAACGTCTACTAGTACTCCCACCCTCTTCTCTTTCGCTCTCGAGAACCTTTCCCCAAACCTGTGTGCCGGTCGCTATTTTTGACAACACCGGCGACCCCAATACAGCTAATGCTGACCGCCAACTTCTAGATCTCTCCTCAATTGATCTCCATCATGGCGATCGTCGCTGGATTGGAAGGAGGCGCGAGTTACCAAACTTACCTGGTGCCCTACGATGATCTACCGCCGTCAAGCGGGAGGATTGAGTTCGGCGGAGGAGGATGGCTTGCGCAGGAACCGCAGGGGCTCCAGTTCGATTTCTTTGTTCTTTCGGTGTGATCCTTTGGTCCACCAAAAGCCATAGAAGTCCAATGGAAGCCGTGTTGGCTTCTACACAAACGTTGAATTACCTTATCTTATCGGAGTGGCCTCACTATGTATGTAGGTGAGCTCTAGTGCATGCAAGCAATCGACGAAAATGGACACGACAATTTGGGTTGATTTACGATCTCGACCGGGCTGTATACTGAACCCGTCTATCTCATATCAATTGCAGACTCTTAGTGAAACCATGGGAGCTTGATCATTAACAAAAGCAACACCACATCGCCTCAAAACGGGTTGCGTAACCCGAACTTAACACCTTCTCCCTCGCAACGTAGTGTCACCTGCGGATTTTCAGCATGACAGCAAAGGATCAACACCAGGGATCTGAGCAACAACTAACACCCTCCAGGACAGCCGCCCCCCCCACCCTCCGGGGTGATCTTCTTCTGGAAGATTACTTGCTTGATTTGCGCCAAGAGGGCAACCTTTCCAAATCCGTCACCGTTTTCACTTGGGCCTCTCCTCTTGGAGCCCTGTCCAGACTGGGCCGAGTTCGCATTTCAAACGCCCCAGGGACCTGAACATTTGGTCGGGTGACTGGGACCAACGCTTAGGATCCCAACTGACATAGAAATCGTGTTTCACCTCGAGATTAGGGGCGTTCTTAAGACTGTGAGATATAATGTCTGGAGTCGCCGGATCCGGGCATTGTATCTAAGAATATCTACTGCGCCTCTTTATCTGCCTCATGCACGTTTCATAACATCTTCATGCATGTTGTTTATTGTCAACTTATTTTTGGATATGACAATAGCTAACATGAAAGAGCATGGAGCACGCGAGAGAGTGAGAACATGAAGAGTTGAAAGAACCAGTCATGGTGGTGCGCCGCAATCAAGCGAATGGTTGGGCCAATCTCGACGGCACGGACTGCTGCCTCTTACTATCTTCGGACACGAACCTTTCCGTCCCAACCATGGGAAATTCCAAGTGCAAGTGGGGATGGCGGCAGAAAGTCAAAGTAATCGCAGAGCAACTAGATGTGTCTAAGCAAGCCAGTGGCGTACTGTCTCTCTTCCCATATGATGAAAAGTGAGATAGAAGCCTCCAAACCTTCTCACAGCTACGAATCAATTGATTCCTATTAGCTTTTTGTTTTGGACTTGTAAGGGAACCGGCGGGGTCCAGATGGGGAGCGAATGTCTGCCTGCCTAGGTCCCTAACTAGGTGATTCAATGGCTATCAGTGGGTAGCACCTGTTCAGATCATTGGTGAGCATCTTCGGATGGGCCGTCATGCAGCCGTCAAGATCCATCCCCGATCATAGAAGCATATCTATAGGTGCTGTATCACCGGCCAACACAGCGATGTGACTATACTGCCAACCTTTCTAGAGGCTGGACGCGAAACGTGGTGCAAAACATAAGGATTGTCGGTCGAAAGAAGCCCACAATGGAGTAAACTACATGCATCCGGTGGTCACCGCGCTAAACTCGGCGACAAACTTCATGGCTTGGAGGTTATTCCGAATGATGTCTGCTAACATTTTCACTAACACTTGATGGTAGGACGTATAGTACCTGATCAATTGGCATGTGCGACAAGTAATAACCCAACCGGAGTCATCGAGGTGATTGGCTAATGGTGAATTTACACAGCAGGACAGGTGAGGTAAACGTGAAGGGATTGGATACCGAGGCAAAGGATATTGGCTGACTCAGTCAATGAACTGTTATGCAGTGCCACTCTTAAGCAGAAGGTCGGGCGCCCATCATCAACTAAACTCGAAAATGTCGCACGGGAGGCAGGTTTTGCTCGTAGGATCATCCCCGCTCACCAGCTTCAGTAGTGATTTGTGGTCCCGCACGGCACTGTCCAACAATTTGACTCGAGCATGAGGTCACTGGTTCGAATAAGGATGCCCCGCGTGGGGCATCTCCCACTGGTTTTTGGACCGTTAAGTTATGGAGTCCGTGGCGGAAACCAGGAAAGCCACACTACCAAGTCAAGCGCAGTGACAGAACGCTGAGCTCGACAGAAGTGAAGAGCACAGTTGGTTTGGTTAGACCATCAAGTAGCACAAAACAGATGCACTGAGTATATGTCCCACGGACCTCGACTCCTCGGACGTCATGTCGCACAGAGGGGAGCGTTCGCTAGAGGTATGTATCAAATTTGTATAGGCACGAGAGTGTCCGTGTTGAGGTGGATGACTATCACCTGATACGATACAGACACGCCCAGGCCAGTATACCAATACATATGTTTAGATCCTAATCAAGAACGCACAGTCTAGACCTTGCCAATGGCCGTGAGCACTGACGCAGGGTTTCGCACCAAGTCGAACACTGGAACAGGTGGGACTTATACCCCACTGGTATTCCGATTACGATCCACCACTGAACCAAAATCTCTAGAACGAGGTACCCTAAAGTAACCTCGATTTAGGTGAATTGCTTAAACCATATTAAGTAACATCCCTGTTGTCCACATCGATCACCTGCCCTTGTATACTCCACCGAGGGTCTTTTATTGGGCCAGGTGCATGATATGGCACGACCTATACTCTCTCTGAATGGCGAGCGCTTGTCTGTTTCTGCCGCGTTTTGCCATTGGTCGGCATGTCGCGTACGGCGTTTACCGATTGGCTATTCGACTGAGGATCCACTTCATACTGCTCACAGAGGAAAGTCCTGGGCAAGGTACCTTACCTACCACTTTGGTCCACGACGTTCAAATGTTCGGCGACCTTCGGTGTACAACTGGGGCCCATTCGGCATAGTTCGATACCTTCTCAGGAGCAAGCCCTCTCGCGGAATAGCGACTATTCCAATCTTTTCTGGGTACTTACTAGTACAAGTGACTACCCCAGGCAATGTACACAGGACCAAATATGAGTCTAGTTGAGATCAGCGCCTAGACAGGGGCGGAAGATAAGACAATCCAAGCTAATTCACGTAATATAGCCAAGTTTAGGGAAGAGTTGCTCCATCCTACTAAGCCTGTATCGCTATCTGACCCATGTGGTGTGCGGTCCATGCCGCTAGCTGGTTACATCGAACGCATATCCACTATCCACTATGTTGGAGTAGCTGACGCTATCATTTGTAGCCTCAGGAGATGGGATGTCACCCTCTGCTGGACTAATTAGCCCCAGTCTAAGCTCCGCGGCTATTGCGGAAGACATCAACCCAGTTCCGCTCAGTGAGCACCTCGCCCACGAGTTTCCCTACGGAGTCCGCTGTGCTCAGTGGCAAGGTATAGAGATTTCAAGAAGGATCCTCAGAGTGTGGAATTCGCTTATCGATGAAGCTGTGTAAGCTGCATAGCGTTGAGCCTCTTAAATTTCAACTATTTCTTTATAGTGAATGCTAATATGCCGGGGTCAGTCATAGTAGAGAAACCTCATCCCTATCTATAGAGCGATCAACATATTACTCCAACATACAGCGTCATAGCTAATAACCACCAATTTGAGCAGCAAACGGCAAACGCCCTAGAAAAAAAAAAGAAAAAAAGATTAGGGAAGACACCTACCAGCATGATACCTATCCGCCTGGAAATTCCAGACCCTAACAGCAGCACCGCCCCTGAGTGGCCGGGCCACATCGGGTTCCATACTTTAAAATGCCAATTTAATCCAATGAAACCTCAGCGAAGAAAGTGGGACCAAGCGGGTTATGACACCGATAATCGCGGGAACATTAAAATTAAATTAAGCACTGACAGCATGTGTGCCCCCGTTAACGGTGGGCTGAGAAAGTGACAGCCCACCCATCACAAGTAGTAGTTGGTCGATAGTACGGAGGACCAACGTCACTCTCAACGTGATCTTCCCGAGCTCTTGACTAGCCTTATTAAGTTCTCTAATATTAACTTCCCCAGTTGTCTTGTAACCGTAGTATACTCAAGTATAAGAAATCTCTATTTTTTCTCCACTTCCATTACGGTCAACTCCACATCCTCCACAAGAATAATTGAGCCTGGCATGATGTTGCTCAAAGTCGAACCGGAGCTCTAGCTCCAGCATCCGGAGGGGAGGAGCAAGCATCTGGCGCAGACCTTTACCCTGCTGCTGGCTGATAACTTTCGAAACATCCTCATACTGTACAACTAATCTCTATACATGTGACCGTAGCTTGGCAATGGTAATGACTGTGCCCATACGGAGGTCCCCGGAGCCGTCCGAGACAACTGGATCTAAAATAGTCTTTCCAAGGGTGGCCCAGCAGACGTGCATTTCCTAGCGTTAGCTGTCTTGATCTTGTTTTTTGCGC
>NW_015378774.1:0-7314 GCF_001204775.2 Aspergillus nomiae NRRL 13137
AAAAGACTAGAGTGAAATTAAGGTCAATTGAAATTATTGATTACTATTAGATTGATCTTCCACCCAAGAGAAAACAAAAATAAAAAAATAAAAAAGAAATGATGGAGTCAGGGGGAAAAGAAAAAGATACAGCAGAGCAAGGTAAAAGAAAAAAAAAAAAAAAGAAAAGAAAAGGGATGGAAATTGGATCCATAAAAAGAAAAAAGAAAATAAAAAAAGTACTTTTCAGCCTGAGGTTGAATGTGAGGGACAAAAGGGGAATCGCCCAATCACATCGCGCATCCTCATACAGTCAGCTCATGATAGAAACAACAATATGATATATTCAACGAAACGGGTAGAAAAAAAAAGGCAAGCAACCCAGAAACGGTGCAGCTGTCATTCTCTCTCTACATAGAGATCCATGCAAGAGGTCTTTTCGATTTCAGCTCATTGTCAAATCCATTGCAGACCCTAAACAAATGCCACATCCTGTATCTAGTACCTCAACTCATTGCCCTGATGTTCCGGAGCTCACCTCGCCCTTCCTATCTATTTTTATTTACTTGATTCTCTCCCATTCATTTCAATTCTGGATCGTTCTCCTGTTTCACCGCGCCCCAGATATGGAGCCTTTCAGCGATCCTCCTCCGCCTTGAGACGTCTTCGAGAAGCCGATCCCCAGCGCGTCACAGCGAACCGGTGCTGAAGCCTTCGCGACTAAGGCTCCACTCGCCCCAGTTGCCTGCATTGTTCTCGACCCGTCCGCCAAGTGAGGCTGCAGCAGCTCTACGAATACCCATGTACGGAGTACGGTACATACATACCACGGAGCGGAGAAAAGGTGGTTTCCCTAGTGCGGCAGTCGTTTAAATTTCGGCCTCTCTGTCTATCTATGCCTTGACACTTCCTTTGCCTTGAGCTTTCCCTGGCACCCCCACTTTAATTTCGTCAATTGAAGTTGGCTCCGGTTCACTGTGGGTACAGAAAAAGTCAAAGCTATACTTCCGCCCAATAATGCATACAATTACATAGTCTCTTGGCGATCCAGATGGATGCTAATCAAACTCACTATCGGAACAAGAGTTCGATTCGGCAGTCTACACTTCGGAAGATCCTCTTGTCTCGACTCCGCCACAGTCTCTCGGGTCTTCATGTAACATGTCATCCACGCACGCAGCCGAGCGTCATTTGTGTGACTGTGTCACCAACGTCCCAGATCACGATCCTTCATGGTGATCGACAGTCGAGTCGCAACACTGGTGCCCCGTAGCTTTCTGACCGATCGGAGCTTGTGGAGAAACAAGAAGTCCAACTTCATACAATATCCGCTAGAACCCCAGAAGTCCTCAGGATAGGCTTGACAATGAGGCTGACTCCCAGAGGACTAGGTCCATTTTTCATTCCGTCTGTTAAAAGGAAGCGCACCGTCATTATTCCGCATATCTTGCCGCTCTCTGGGCCTCCAATCGTTCCGCCCGCTTGGTTTTCCGGATGAGATCGATATAGTCGTTCACCCTCCTCTCAGCCCAGATACAGCCTCCTAGAGTCATAGCGGCAATCTGGAGAAAAACCTTGTACTGGGGGGTCAAGCCCCGATAGATCCGGGAAGCCGGAGAAAGCCAGTCTGAGAAACCTTCCAGAGGGCGATAGAATAGCCTGGATCGGAGGTAGTCTTTCGAAAGGATGGACGGACCGGGTCGGGGAGAGGATTGCGCCTGAGGCTGTGACGGTGCAGGTGGTGTTGCGGAGGGAGAGAACTTGAAAGGGTGGGGGAGGATCATGATCATATGCGCTAAGATAGATACGGAGCCAAACTGGGCGATAGTCCGTTAGTGGATTGCATTACAGCCTGGGTCCAAGAGATCCCTGGTGCAGGATCACCACCGTAGTAAAAATCCAAGCTCTGAGAGCGAATAAACTCTGCAGGAAAGAGATCAAGTTGTAAATCAAGATGTAGCACGTACTCGAAACGCTCCTGTCAAGAATCCTCGAACAGCTTCCGAGGTGATTTCCTCGGGGGGTTCAACATCTTTTCGGTGATTCGACGGCGGAGGCATACTTGACACAGAACCTATGGGCAATAGTTTTCCCTGCAACAGAGGTTGGTGTAGTAGTTGGTAATCGTGTTGAGTTTTCGTTTTCCTGAGAGATCAGACGATACGGATGATGCAGAGCAAATGCTCCGCGGAATGACGCAGAGAACCCACCCGGACCAAGTGTTCTTCCGGGTACCGCAGAATACGGCCCCGTATTACGGATACTGTACAATCGGACTTACTCCGCCCCAAGAAAAAAAAACCCCCCCGATCGGTGAAAGTAATTAAACTGCAAGGAAAAGAAGAGCCGAATCACAGGTCCATGATTATTCATTGTTTGCTTTCGGTCTAGACACAAGATTAGAAACAAAAAGATCACATTGTTCAGATCCTTACTCGAACTATCGAACCAACACCCCAAACACCGTCCTCGATCAGCACTCCTTCACAATGCCCCTCCCTCAGCGTACAGCGTCCCTCACCAGGATCACCAACGAGACTAAGATTCAGATCTCACTCTCCTTGGACGGAGGCGCCCTCCCTCCCTTTGAACCAAGCGAACATTTCCCCGCCCCCGAAGACCCCAAGGAGGCCGAAGCCGCGAAGCACGGAATTGTCCCTCTCAAAGATGCCCACCATGCGACGCAGTTCACCGCGACACAGCAGATCACTGTGAGCACGGGAATTGGCTTCCTCGACCACATGCTGCACGCTCTGGCGAAGCATTCCGGCATGAGTTTGGCGATCCGAGCAAGGGAGACCTGTACAGTATGTATCGGAATTATTACATGGCTATGGTAGTAGTCTGGTGACTCATGAATCGATAGTTGATGACCACCACACCACGGAAGACACTTTCCTTGCTCTCGGAGCGGCCTTCACCAAGGCCCTGGGCGCCCGTCAGTCCATTGCCCGCTTCGGTCGCGGCGATGCACCTCTCGACGAGGCCCTCTCGTGGGCTGTCATTGATATCTCCAGCCGTCCCTGGGCTGTGATCAATCTTGGTTTCCGTCGCGAAAAGATCGGCGACCTTAGCACGGAGATGATCACACACGGTCTGCAGAGCTTTGCCCAGGAGGCGGGTGTGACTCTTCATGTGTGCTGCACCTACGGCGACAATGACCACCATCGCGCGGAGAGTGCGTTCAAAGCCTTGGCCGTGGCTATTCGCACAGCTTGCACCAGGAGGGTGGCCGGTGAAGTCGGTGCAGGAGATATTGTCAGTACCAAGGGTGTGCTGTAAATTACACTAGAAGCTCTGAGTTCTGATGACTAAAGCCAAGGGCAAATCCTGTTACAAGCTGCCATTATCTTTTCAATACTCAAGAGACGAAGTTATGATGGTGCAAACGTTAAGAAGAAAATAGAATCAATTGACGACCATGAATAATGACTCCTACCAAAGTAACAACCCAGGGCGAAAGGAAAGCATGAGAAATTGGAAGTGCGGGATGGTTCTGAGGACACTGTCCAGCAGTGCAGTTTTCAAAAACACCCATCAATTGGACTCAAGAGGACTGCACACCCAGCGCTTTCACTGCTTTCTGCCAGTATTCCTTCCGCTGATTGGTCACTTGAGTCTGCACACACTCGGTGATATAGCGCTGCCAGCCCGCCTCTGAGCCGGCCTGCAACGCACTGCGCACATCTGCCGAGCATTGCGTGGTGAGGAACCAGGCTCCAGAGCCGAAATCCCACTCCAGATTCTCAACCAACTTGTCCAGGGTCTGGGCCGCATCGCTGGACACAGCGACGTTAAGTGAATTTGCATATTTGGAGTTGAAGGCGGGTGACTGCATATTCCGGGCTAATCGTGGATGCCATGTCAGTGACTTCTCCCCACAGGGGGCTGACTGGGGGTTGTACTTACTTCCTTGTCCTGCTACACCAGGAACTTTATTTCTATTATATAGGAACTCGACGCTCTCCAAAGCCAACAGACTAATCACCGCCGCCTGCTCAGCCGGACTGGTGACCTGGTACTTCTCAAACGACTTGGCGATATTGGTGGCCGCTTGTTCAGCATCGGCGCACTCGGTAGGAGCATTCTTATCAGCGCGACTTGCGCAGGATTGCGCGGCACCTGGTGCGATGGCTATGATTTGCTGGGCCGTGATGCTCGTGCCCCTCGAATGGATATCTCGTCCTGTGATCGGGGCTGGCATTGCACTGGCCAGTACGGGCAAGAGGAGATACAGTGCATTGGCAAAAGAAACTGGCTTCATGATGACGGCTTTGCAGGGGCGTGATGCTCTGGATACAAGAGAGACAGATGATGTTCAAGATATTGAATGATTGGATGTTAGATATCGTGAGCCTGCACTGATGTCACGCACAAAAAGGAAATTGTTCTCCAACCTCAGGAAACGAAAGAGGAAGTTATATAGATGATGAGGATGATGATGATGGGAGAGAATGATGCTCGACGGGAATCTAGGAGTCTTTTATACTTGAACATACCTGACGGTGGAGGGGCAGCATACCGAAGGATTCTTACGCCCTCCAGTGGGATGGCAGGAATGTCGATACCAAAGTGGAAAATGCCGATGATCGCATGGGCCGTGAATGCAGAGGCATACCGAAAGGTCCAAAGTCGGCGGCGATTGGCAGATCAACGTCCACGCTGAAACACACGTCTGAAAGCTTCTTTGTCTTGGCTCAGGCCCATTGACCAAAGAGAGCGCCAGAAACAATGGGGCTGCTCGGGAACTTCCCGGAGTCGTTCGTCGTATTATATGCTTACTACGGGCAGTCCTTAGTCTTACGGGCGGTGGAAAAGGAGGTGGAGGCCCATCTCATGTACTCCGGCTATTATCCTCCCAAGCATCATGACTAAGGAACTGTTCTTCATTGTATCTCATTGTGGGCTAACGAAGCCATGCAAAATAAAGCATCTTCTCTTATTCTTCCATTTCGCACACCCCCATCAAGTATTATTTTATCTCAGTAAGACCCAGCTAGCTCCAGTCGTCAGGAACTTGATAGCTTGAATATATCCGTCTACCCCAATTGAACGCGGAGAACAAAAAAGAAAAAAAAGTCTATGTGTAAGAGAAGACGAAAGGGTAGAAGGGTAAGAAAGAGATAAAAAGAATATATGGTAAACAGACAAGGTAGAAAAGAAGGGGGTAGAAACCTGGTTTCCAGATTGTAAATCGAAACATCAAGACAGATAATACACAGGTAGGCGGCGTCGTAGATTGCCTCTCGGGTGCAAGTCTCACTCATCTGGCCAATTCATGTACAAGCCACCGAAAAGGGAAAAAAGAGAAGAAAAAAAATGCAAAAGGAACCAGTGGCTCAAAGCGCCCCGGCCAAACCCCATACCAAAACTCCATGCATGCACTCCGGACAAAACGCAGAGAATGAGAAAAACAGTAGAGTGGGGGTGGTACCCCACATAGTAACGCTGGACAGGTACTTTGAGTGTATAGTATAGGTCGTTTCAAGGTACTTCAATGTGAACAAGGCGAATATAACGCAGATATAAAACGGACATGCTCAATCACGACGACTATAGAGCTCATATGAGGTTTCGGTGATAGGTCCTGTTTCTTCGTCCTCTTTGAAAGAGACACGGCGCAGCAATGTAGGGGTCGGACGCCGGGGTCTGCGGGTAGGGGATAGGCCGGAAACAGAGATGAATGCTGGAACCTTGGTGTACCGATAACGGTACTTCGAGCCCAACAGAATCAGTCGACCATACACCCACCAGAGGCAGAAGCCAACGGACCCAACAAGGATAAAGCCGCACACGGTGAGGAACATCCAATGCTGTCCCATCCAGAAGATTAACCGTGCGTCTTTACCGTGCCAGCTATTGCCGACGTGGTGGGTGAAAAAGCTCCACGAAAACCTGTTGTACTCATCCTGCATCAGGATCCGAACCCGCGACGATTCGCCCATAGCCTCCTGCATATATTCCTTCCAAATTACCGACAGGAACAGAGGTCCGGTGGAGTACATCACCGTGATGTATGGAAGCAACCAGCTACGGTCGTACGACTGTAGCAGTTCGATCACTCGAAGGAAGAACGGGTGCTGCGGAACAGATCCCATCGCATCATTGGAGATGCCGGTCGGAGCAGTGCGACGTACCCAAGCAGGGTAAGAAAGAAGGGGGTCTAAGCGACGGTTGCAGCCCTAACATGCTTCAGTTAGCACGATCATTTTTTGATGTCCCTTAAGAACTCTGTCGTGAACATACGTCATCAAGGTCAATGTATGTGCCGCCATAATGGGCCAGGACAAAGTATCGGATGGAGTCTGCTCGCTGGATAGGGTACTTGTAACCATCAAAGGTAGCAAGGAACCACGGGTATTCATGTGCGATGAATTCGCGCGCCTTCTCGTTCGTCCAAAGCTAAGGAGAGGAGCGTGTTAGCATGCGCCATTGCTCGGTATCGAAAGGGAGATTGCACATACAATATACTCGTAGTCAGGATGCAAGTCAATGCAGCTTTGTTGCGCCTCCTTCCACACTGCAGGAATTGTCTCGTTCTTGTAGGTTTGATGGATGATCTTAGGGATGATTTGCGGCCGTTGCTCAATCAAACTGGAATTTGGCGAGGGAAGCTCCGCGCGATGAATTGCATCGGCAGAAGCATCTTCCACTAGCAATGATAGAAGGGTGAAGACACTGCGAACCAGGAAGGATAGAATTAGGAGGTTGACAACGAGGAAGATCAAGACGCCTTTCCGCATGGTGCAAGTACGAGCCGTTCGATATCACGGCTTCTCAACTAAAACGGTACAAGTAGGCGGCAATGGCCAAACGATCCAGGGCTCCTGTGACAAGTAACCAATTGATGCAATCCACAGTCGTAACTTCGTGCCGAACAGCTAGAAAGGAGGTCGAGAGCTGGTAAAAGGGATTGAGACAAAGACAAGGCTTGTTGTTGCCCGAACCTTGCAAACAAGATGGTATAGCGCGCGGAAAAAAGAACCCTAACAGCAATTACGTCGCAACCATGAGCCTTCCACAAGAGGATTGTGCTCTTGAACGACAATGGCAGTGGTTAAGGTTGAGAAAGCGCAATCGAAAGTTGTTGAGGAAGCCTTATCCTTTCTTTTTTTGTCTCTCCCGGTTCTATTTAGGTAGGCTCCCTAGGGTGAAAGAAAAAGGCGTAACAGAAAAAGTTCCAGCCACGAGCCACTCAGTCAAGGAACAATGGTAATTTAAGGAACGAACAAAGTCCTCCAAAGAGTCGTAAGAAAGGGAGGTGGGGGTGAGGTCTGGGGGCGATGCACAGAGAGAGGCGAATGGTAATTAAAAGTGATGTATTGAATAAAAAAA
>NW_015378775.1:0-7262 GCF_001204775.2 Aspergillus nomiae NRRL 13137
CCATATACTTATATACATACAAACCCATCAATCAAACCACTCCATGTCCCTAATTTCCCTTCTTCATATTACTCCTCTTAGGCCTCTGTTGCTTAGCAGCCTGACAAAGCTCCCTCTGCTCCTCGGGCACCTCCAATCCAACAACCTTCCCAACCTCGAAATACTTCTGATGATTCCGGAAGAAATTCTCCCAATGCTGCACCTGCTTCTGCACACTCGTGCGAGCAAGCCGGCGATCCTGCTCGCGCCGGATCTTCTTCTCCCCACTGCTCAGCGTCTTCAGCTCCGCCTCCTCATCAAGCGGCATGAACATCTCCTCAACACCCCGCAGGTCATGCGTCTGGTCCTCCTGGAAACAGCCCGTGACGAACGCGCGCGTGGCATCCTTCCCCGTAAAGAAATTGTAGTGTCCGCCCGGGCCGTACACGAGCGGGTTCGCGGAGACGTCGAACACAGAGCCATTGATGGCGAGGTAGATGGGGAGAGCCGAGTCGGAGCCGTTGTAGAGGGCGAGTTGCTCGGGCGTGAGGCTCAGAGGTCCTTGCTGTCGCGACTCATTAGCTAACTTGAAACCATATTCCACCAATCAAGACTCAACCCGGGCGGCTGATCCAACGCAAGTATAGAAGCGAATGCCAAACATACCAAGTACCGGACCAACACCGGCCATCTAGTGAACCACGGCCTGTAGCCCCATAGCACGGACTCCGTCGACGTCATGTAGTAGGATAAGCCGCATGATGCGACGATCAGTGTGACCACCACGCGGATGATGTCGAGGACGCTGAGGCCGGTCTTCTTCTCATGGCGAGACTTGGTCTTCTGGGCGTTCTGTTTGGGTGTAGATGGTTCGTTGTTGCTAGCGGGGACCTGTCGCTGGCGGAGGGAGGACATGGTCGCTTTCACCTTTTTTGTCGGGTAGAGTTTGGTTTGATTTGGTCTAATTAAGATGTCATGGAGGTTATGGTTATGGTTGGGTTGGGTTTGGGAGGTTTATGAGTGCTGGGCAGTTGGGGAGTGCAGTCCTGAGGCTAATTTCCGTGGATTCTCCGCTTCTGTTTCGGGTGGTGAGATGACAACGTGACAACTTGTTCTGTATGCTATATTAAATCTATCGGTGTTTTGGGATAATTTCAGCGGAGATTTCGAGTTTTGATTTTTGCTGTTTTTGAACTCCATATTCGTGTGGTAATGGGAAATCTACCGGGGATGCATATTGGCAAATTTACGGATTTAGAAATTGAAGATATAGTGTCTCAAAAAATAATTTTATTCATTCCGTTATATATTGCGAAGCACTATAGCTGAAGCAGAGCCTAATGGAATCTCCCAAGCTCCAAGACTCTTCGACGGCAAGACCGACCAGCAGTCTACCAGCAAACTGAAACTCCTAGCTCTTCAAACCAATAGTCCCACCCTCATATGCACTCAATCGAACAAGAACCTAGAGAATACTAAATGCATGTCAGCCACAATCCCAAACATGCATATGAGATAAAAAATCAAGCTGTATGACAGAATCTCTCAGACATCCAAGGAAGTATTGCGCACAGAGCACGTCTAGATTGGGTTCTAGCGACGGCTAGCGTGGAAACTGCGAATGTGGGAAAAATTTTCATCATCGAGAAAGGGGGATGGGATTGAATGTGTGCTGTTGGGTATCATAAAACTGCTTGGACTTACCATTGCATTAGTGAAACTGAGGTTGGTCGTTGATGTGTCATGTTAACATGCTGCTTTCAAGCTTCATTATGCTTGAGTGAGTGACCAAAAGGTCAACTCATGAGTATGTGTGTTGCACGGTTGAGTTGAGGAAAGAGAAGAAAAAATTGGAGAGGAGCTCGTTTTATGCTTCAAGAAAAAAGAAAAATTCGCGCTAGTGCCAAGCGTGGACCCGCTGCTTGGTGCCTTGGTGCCTCAGCTACGTACAGCCATGTTGCGCCCATGAAGGGTGTCAGCCAGTAAAGGGGAGGCAAATACTAATCTATCTCTTGATATCATGTTCATCAAGCAAGATCTTTTATTCACGAGGCAACACTTCGCAGTTAAAGTATAATACAGCTTTACAAGTCAAATAAAGTAATGAAGTTTCGACACAGAAACTGGTATTGCACTTAAGATACTAAGATACGAGGTGCTAAACTAGGCAAATAGTGAACTACTACTCCGTAGATGTTCCAACGCCATAGCAGAAACATTTTTGATATCAGTTATTCGAGCTTGGCTCGCCATGCTCCGTCACTTGACCCTGCTCGGACCCTTCCTGGTCCTGTTCCCAGCTGCGAGAAAAGACATCATTGAGGGCCTCCTGGAAAGTGCGGCAATTCATGTCAATCAACCCCTTCTTCTCCTTCGCTTCAGGATTGCGTATGACAGACACAAGACAAAGGTATCTAGTCGGGTCAGCGAGTTCTCCTAACCAGTTAAAAGCAAAATCGAGGCATACTTGTTCATTTCCATCAAGTGGATCATGGTCTCGTCGTGCAGAACCACATGGCTCTCTGCCTCATGATTTTGTTCGCCTTTTGGCTTGCGGTCGGGGTGGTCCCATGAGTAGAGTTCTGAGATGTCCACGATCACATCGATATAGTCCGAGCACATTTCATAGCAGGACATATCAACTGGGCGAGTATCAGACGCAATGTAGATCTTGCTGAGAACATCAAACAGATAGGTCTTCTCAAATCCACAATTATTGCCGAGTGTGTTGATTAGGTTCTCCAGAGTCGATAGATTTGGGATCAGCTTCTGGATCACCTTGCTAAAGGCCTCAAAGACGGAGTAATCATAGATAGACGTGAGGTAGTAGTGAACAGGCGCATTTTCATATCCAGCATCACTAAGTTCATCTGAGATGAGCTGTACGATATCCTGGAATGTATCGGTGCGGTATTCTTCCGAGAGCCCATCAACCTTGTGAATGAAGACTTCGATGTTGATGTTAGGGTAGTACTGCTGGACAGTCAAGATGGTTCGATTCAGGCGTGCGACCGAGTCCAGGTAGTCATCCTGTGCATCAATGACCCACACGAGTGCTCCAAGGCTTCCGAAAATGTCTTCAAGATCGAAAGATGGCTCCAGGTACTCAAGCTGACCAGGAAAGTCCCAAACCTGGAAGTCCATGAACGAACTTCGATAGACCATAAGCATGGATGCTTTTCTCATGTTAGAAGGATGTACTTACTGGATGGAATCCTTCTGAATGCGAGTAGTTGATTCCAGAAAGAGTGTTTCGTTAGGAGGCATCTTGTGGAAAACGACACTAGCGATCGATGATTTCCCACTCCTGTTCCATGGTCAATAAAGCCCTGATCATGCCTGAGAGATAACTTTACCGTCGGAGACCCATCAACAACAGACGGGGTTTGGCATCTTGAGGTTTGCCGGTGGAAACCTGCCCCGGCTTCGCCTGCGCGTTATGTCCTGCCGGCTAGGTAGCGTGTTAGCAACCCACAGCTCCCTCGTACTAGTCCTCCAAGTTTCTTGTATCTTGTGCAAGCATTTTCAGGGCTCGTTCACGTAGCCACAGAATGAGTGATCCGAGACACTGCAAGCTAGAAGTCACTGAAAACCCTGCTGCAAAGTGGTACTTGGTACGTAAGAGGTAATAACACAGCTTCGTCCCAACAAACAATAGCACAAGGCAGAATCATACAGCAAGTCCAGGACATGATACATAAAGAAAGATTCCACAAAAAAAAGGAACAGCAAAGGAACTGTATCTCTTACCTCCATATGTTCAACTCTTTGTTTGTCAAACACTAATCAAGGGCCCAGATAAAGGAAGAGCTTTTATGGTGAGTCAGTTAGCATGGACTGACGCAGGGTGGATGAAGCAGGATAGATTCGATCCGGAAGGCAACAACATACGAGTGGAATGGGAACTTACAGTGCTGATGTTTCAAGATTCGCAGTGAATTAACCAGCCACTCCCAGGGACGCACCACACTTGAGTGCCCAGTAACAAAGAAGAGCACGCAATTTCCACAGGCTACTGTGCAGATGGGATATCCAGAGAACTGATCAGGGGAGAGAGAAGACACATTTATTTCAAGACAGGTTACTTGTGTGGATGGCACCAGAGCTAGAGAACTGTTGTTCAGTAGGTCTTTAAAAACTCATGGTTAAAAGTAGTAGAGCCGAGTCAAGGAAGATAGAGTCGCGAGGATAACACGCAAATGCTCGAACTTCGAGCATACACAGGCAGTTAGAGGTATACGACTACCAGCATATATGGGTTTGATTGGCAGGGCAAGGGGAATGCGGAAACTCCTGCCGGTGTGGGGTGTTTTTTAGACTGGCCGGAAGCTCCTGAACAAATACCGCAGACTGGCAGCGAACTAGGGAACCCGTCGAGCTAGCTTCCTATCCACGAGAGATTATCTATGTGAGTCAACGGCGAAAACTCCGGAAGTTGGAGGTTGGGGAAGATGCTCGCAGTGCGTTTCTTGCGATAAGACCGACTGTCCGAGTCTTGGCACGATTGGTCAATGGATCCTTCCGCCTTTGTGCCTACGCGATGTCGTACCTTGTTCACCACCTCCATCTCGAGTTTCTTTCTCGTGGAATTGTACATGTATTGAGGTTCCGTATAGCTGTAGAGCCCGTAGACCTAGGTTCTCTGGTATATGCATTAACAACCATCTCTAAACGCAAGTGGGGTACCCCCGTTAGAATGGGAACGCTGACAGCCGTTGAGTGGAGTTCAATATATATACTAGTGGTTCCTCAGAGCATATCACTTGAATGTATCGAAGTAGAGCCCTCAGCATAAACACTGGATTATGCAGTAGAAACCTGTCTGAAGATGACAGTCTCTCTAGCAAATTGCTCAGAAAAAACCCAAAGAGAACATTATTGAACATTGAACAATGAGCGGGGAAAGGTAGTTATCATCCTTCCTGGACCAGAGGCAAGTCGCAGGAAGAGCTCTACCACTAGCTAACCATTTACCCCAATTGACATACATTCGACTCCTTGGTATCTACAGCGCAACATCTAGGGTTCCTGTTCATCACTTGATAGACCAGCTGATCTGCACGTGGATAAGAACAACCGCCGTCAACAGGTGACGCCAGCTTCACCGCTGATTGGGCCATCCTTGCCGCCCACCGCCTTCTGGCGTCATCAACGGACAGATGGCCGAGTCACCGACTCTCGTCCTACCTTGAGAAGTAAACTGCTTCGTCCAGAGTCGTTCGTTACGCTCCTGTGGCAGCCCCCCATGACCTCTTTAAATTTTCGCGAACCCTACTCCCAGGAGGAGCTCGAGAAGCTCTATCCGAAAGATTTGAAGCTTCAATTGGTCCAGGTGGTACGTACCAGACGAGATATCGGATTTGGAGTGCACCTGAGTTTGTACTAACTCTACTATAGTTCCTTCGCCATGGTAGGGTGGTTCAACGATGCTTCAATGGCTAGAGCACTTGTTCAGTTGACTGACTGGTTTCAGGCGAACGCACTCCGGTATCTTCTCGGTTTCAGAATGTATGAAGCTAACCATATGCCTCCAATTTATAATGTGATACAACTACTAAACCCATGAAGGCAGGCCTGGCTGAATGTAAATGCTCTCAATCACACCCAGTTGTTTTCTATACCATCGCAGACTGACCGACTGTTTTACCCGCGAAGATTGGCCGTACTGCAGTGTTGTGCGTCGAATGACCCAAATGGCCGCTAGCAACCAGGACCTCTCACAGTGGAAGGGCTTCGAATGGCGGAAAAAGACGGAGGCATTCGGCGATAGAGATGAGGCGGTGGTTGCGGTGGGTGCGACAGGTGATATTGAAGGCATCTGGTAAGTCGCAATGCAATATACGGGATGGCTGGTGAGAGCGAGGTTCCTGACGAGTGGCCCGCAACAATAGCCAACACGGCGAATTGACAGACAGGGGACGGCAAACAACCTTTGCCCTCGGCCAGCGCCTGAGACATCTTTATGTTGACCAGCTTGGGTTCATGCCTAAGATCAAGTCCGACACCGAGGATATGTACCTCCGCGCCACACCCATTCCGCGAGCCCTCGAGTCCCTCCAGCAGGCTTTCTGGGGCATGTATCCGGCCAGTGCTCGTACCCAAGACTTCCCTCCGCCAGTGATTGTTGCACGCTCCGTGTCGGAGGAGACTCTATTCCCCAATGAAGGCAACTGCCGTCGATTCAGACAACTGGCCAGGCTCTTTGCCGATAGGGCAGCGTCACGGTGTACGTGGGGTAGTGAAACATAAAAGAACATTATAAGCTGACCACCATATTTGTGCAGGGAATGAAACCGAACAGATGAATTACATCAACAGTATCCTATCAAAATGGATGCCCGAGAAGTCCCCCAAAGTTGCCGTCGACTCTCACCCCCGACTCTCCGGAATCAATGACACCATTAACGCAACCGACGCCCACGGACCCGCAACACGTCTACCTGCAGAATTCTACGACAAGAAACTAAGACAGTACATGGAACAAATTGCCGTCGATGAATGGTTCGCTGGTTACAATGAGAGCACCGAATACCGCAAACTTGGCATTGGAGCCCTACTAGGCGATGTGGTTGACCGCATGGTCAGCACCGCCATCGATGGTGGCTGGCGCAGCGAAACTTCGGCATCTGGGTCCTCCACCAACGATGGCAAGTCGATCAAGTTCGCCATGAGCGGATGCCACGATACCACATTGGCAGCGATCTTGGGTAGTCTGGGCGCCTCCCCTGGCAGGTGGCCACCTTTCACCTCCTCCATTGCTGTCGAGCTCTTCTCAAAGGCGGACCGTAAATCTGGCGGGGAGAATGCTGGTGTCATGCTCGAGGAATTCTCAAACCCTGCCATCGCCCAGAAGAAGAGCGGAGGCCTTTTTTCCTTCATGAAGGGTTCTTCGAACTCGGACAACTCGACTCCGCCCCCTCCGTCTGAAACCGCCCGTGCTCCCCTTGCGTCCTTCCCGGATCCCGCAAGGAAATCACTGCAGAAACACTATGTCCGTATCCGCTACAACGACGTTCCAGTCCGTATCCCTGGTTGCGCTGCTAAGCCGCAAAATCATCTTCCTGGAGACGACACCTTCTGCACATTAGACGCATTCAAGGAGATCGTTGATAAGTTCACGCCCAAGAACTGGCAGGAAGAGTGCACAGAGAACGTTGGAGCGGGCCTCTATGGCAAGGATGACAAGGAGAAAGCAGTCTCTGGGTTCTAGGGGGTTCAGAAGTATATATCCATGCATGTCACTCAATGTGTACGGTAATCGTATTTATTTTGGCTATCTATAA
>NW_015378776.1:0-7253 GCF_001204775.2 Aspergillus nomiae NRRL 13137
TTTATCGGTATCAGTGATAGGATTTTATATACATGCACGCGTGGAATTTTAGAATTGGGCCAGAAGGTAGTTGTGTTCTGGACGGTTTTATTTTCTGAAGATTATGTAGCATATTTTGATGTTATTGGGTTAGAATTGTTCCCTGGATTATGTGTCATGTGGTTGGTTTCTTAATACTTTGCTTTTGAGAATTAAATTTAGTACTTATATGCGCTGCTCGATTGCTGCGGAGAGGGATCGTCAGAATCTTATGCCCATAGTCTGCTATCTTGAGAATTAGTACTATTTGTGCAAAGCATATATTACTCAGAATTCTTCTTTATGAGTCAATTGTGTAGAGTTTGAGCAGCTTGGTATAACCGCCAAGAGGAACGACAGGAAGCATAGAGGATGTTGGCACATGGCACTTGCGACTTTATCGGATATCAGTCTGTTAGGGTGCTGATCTACTGCAGATCACGAGTGGATCTAGAGTACCTAAAATGGTGTATTGAAAACATAATTGAACAAACGAGTAGATCAGGATCAATCCTGACTAGACTAGTAATTGGCATGTGGTGGATATATGCGGTACTAATGGGTGACTGGACTAGAGAGTCGGCATTTCCACCTCAATACTAGCTGAACTTGCTTTCCAACGTGCAGATGAGCTTGACACGATATATGTCTTTGGCGATCTTTACTGACAGTTGAGCTGTTCAATACATAAGTGATCGTTAACGTGCCGAGGAGCCATTGCCATGTTGTAGCCTCGGGTCATTTGTGGTGATGGCTGGAGTCTCAGGAAATTGTCGTAAGGGCTTCCGCTTATAAGCCAAGTTCATATGGTCAGAGTTTGCCAGCGGAAAAATATAAACATATAATAAGTGGCACATACAACAGCCGGCTGTCGGAGTTAACGCTCCATTGCCAATACTTTCACATGGGATTGTCCGAGTTCTAGAATCTCTCCAACCATAGGACATTGCTTGGCAGGTGCTGGCGTACCATCATATCTTTCCACGGTACTCCATACAGTGACTGCGTTTCACATTCAACAATGTTGGTGGAGGCACCATACTCGAGGTGGAATGATTGGTGCATGATGTTGCTCTAGTTTCGGTATTCATCCACTACGGTGAACTCGTCCTCGGCTTTAACTTGTCAAAGTACCACCAACAGACGCAGCGATTGCAGTCCATTGACCAACTAGCATCGCAGCGGATCGAGAAAGCAACTCTCTACCTCCACCTTCGGCTCCTCCCCGGATCTCCTTTACCGAGGACGGGCAAATCGGCCGATCACCAGACATGCCAGGCAGCAGCGTAAAGTCACAGATGGCCAAGCTTCAGCCACAATAAACGGACAAGATCCGTAGCGAATCAGATACCATCGGTTGCGGCAAGCATACGACGCTTTATAGGGCGAAGCTCGCAAAGCCGCGTAGTTTCCGGAGTGACAGATGAGGCTCCGAGACACAGGAGCCAATCGGAAATGGTACGGGTCAAAGTATTGTTATCCATCAGATGGAGCCCACCGGACAAGCGATGGTGCCCCATTCGTGCGCCGGTGCTGGCCATCTGTCATCTCTCCGTTGGAGCAAGCTTCGGCAGATCAAGTGGGGACCGCTGAGTGGCTGATTGATGACGACCGGGCTTACGAGTTAGTGGGAACGCTCTGGAATTCCTGTATGTGGGTTATTGTGAAACTCGGATATCTCCAGCCCATCGTATTTTATTGTGTTTGTATTGTCCTTGCTTGGGGAGGTGTGGATTGGGTTGTTTGGGATTGTCTTGGTTCCATGGGTTGCCTAGGAGGAAATGTTTCATCGCGTGGTTCTTTTCTTGGGGTGCTGTGTTTTCTTATGCATTGCAGTGGGTAGGACTGGGTCCACCTGGTATGGAATGGTTTGTTGAATGGACTCATGGGATTCTAGAATGGCTGACGTGGGATTCTGCAGATGCACCGTCAGAACTGTAGGACGCAAGGCTGGAGGGTAGCATTTCTATTTATTTATAAGACAAAATAGCAAACATCTTCTATAATTAGAAGTCCTCGATGGTCTAACGGTCATGATTTCCGCTTGTCATCTCATACGAGAACAAGCGCGGGAGACCTGGGTTCGACTCCCAGTCGGGGAGATTCCTTTTTTGTCTTCTGGTCGTTGTTTTTGCCATATTGAACTTTCTTTGTTGGGTATAGAGAGGCAAACAAACAATTGTGAAGGATTAACTTTCATCCATGAGGTCAGTGGACGGGGTGTCAGCCATGGATCCTCTCTGTCAAGTGAGCACCATGGGTGAAACTGTTTTAGACTCATGTCACCTAATATAAAAATTCCCCGTAACGATCATGCATGATTACGGCATTGTACATACGCAGACGAACGAGCCCATGGGGGTCCTCTCAAGCGCCAAATGTGCCGTGATCGGCGAACTCAAGTTAGTCGACGGTTTAATTCTCCAATGAGCAATCACCAGGTCAACGAGCGCGAAAGTCAGTGGGAGAGATGTCGCCATTGATGGGCTGAACATCAGCCGCCAGGAGCGATTGCATTACCCAAAATAGTGGGTAATGACGAACCTTGTAGACGGCGGACGCCGAAAACTTTCCTTCGCGCGCAAAATCCATACATTTTATATTTTCCGCACTAGGGAAAGAAGGGGTTTAGTCCCTTTAGTTGTCTGTTGAATTCGGGTCGTTGTAGCCAATCTTAGGGCAGGTTGCGCACATGCCGGGAGGAGGCCAAGAAACGATCCACATCCCTTGTGGCTGTGGGGGTCCGCGATGAAATCATGACGAGCAAGTTTCAGAGTGGCTGATTGAGCGCTAAGGCGTTAGGGGCAAAAGTGGACGGGGTCATTGGTTACAGAGAGATTATTTTTACCGACACTGACCCAGTCCAGGAATTTTTTTCATCGAAGCTTCCCGTATGGAGCATGTATCACGTTACTCAGGGCTGGGACGGATGTATGCATAATTGTACCACCTTCGTTTGCAGACCTCAGGACTCGGTCAGATGGTATTCGTAGAGGTGGGTGTGTATGTGTATGATGCCAGATACTTCGCAAATGAGACAACGAATTCCATCATTCCGAACCGAATGGTGGGTGTGCCCCGTGTAGCTGGAGCCTTGCCAGTCAATTCGAATCGAAGGGTACAGGTGGCTCTAACTCGCATCCTTATTGCGTGAACTCCCGCGCTTCCGATGGAATGAGGCCCCTCCAGTGGATTGTGGTCCCATCTCCTGTTTGGTATTGTTCATGATTATTTTGGGTTTCCCCTTACTATCCATTTGGCATTCTCCTTCCTTACCCGTCTAGAAACCACTCCTCAAGATAGATCACACTCTCTGGAACTGCCACTACACTGTCCCACCATGTACCACCTTCTCGGAGACTCGTTCTCTGCCCATGTTTCAACTGGAACCAGATTTTGCGATGGATCTCAGTCATTATCAATCTGTTCCGTGGCAGACGGGCTGCCAGCCGCCACGTCGGCCAATGAACACCGGTCGGGTCCCCCAAGGCAACCGCCGACGTTACAGAGCAAGATCTCATAGATTAAAGCCGATTATTTCATTGTATGATCCAGAGAAAAATGCGAAACAGTCCCAGGCGGTTAACCCCGCGGACATGTCGTCTGTCGACGTGACTGTCGATGTCATGACTTGCTGAAGACAAGCAAATCATGTTAGAGATCCTAAAAGAAATAGTATGAAAACAAAATAACCATTAATAAAAGAAACTAAAAATGACAGAAACAAGAGAAAATGAGAGGACAAGAACGAGCGCATACATATTAAGAGACATGCAGAGACCGTTCCGATACGGATCCGTACATACATCAGCCGTACCAAAATACCGATCCAGTATTGAGCCACTCACTAACAATGCGCTGAGTGAACAGTTCCACTTTCCCTCCTTTAGTCTTTTTTCCAATGGCTGCTATAATTATGTCTTAACCCCCAGCCCATCCCTACGCTGGTATCAGACGAACCGTCTGACTCGGCTTGGTTGGGCTGAGAATTTTCAATCGCATACTTCATACCATCACTCCTCCTACTATTATTATCACTCTCCCTATCAACTATCGCTATCGCTATCGTTATCACCGACCTCCTTCGCTTTTCTATACATCACCACTCCATAGCTAAGAATTCCTTAATTCAGATATTTAATTGGAGCTTTTCGATCCCATCGACAAAGTTAAACAATGATGTTGACGTCCTCATCCTCCGACTCCTCTTCCTGTTCCAACAGTCCCATCTCGCAACATCCTCACCCTCAGGCATACTTCCCATCTCTCCCTCGTCGGAGGGAACCTGCAAAATGCCCTCGCTACTACTCAACTCCATTGCGGTCTGATTCCCCCGAATCGACCCCTCTTCAAATGTACGGCCTGGAACAGCGGGAGCCGTCGCTCTACGGGGACAGACCTTCCACGCTCCTGCGTCGATTCTCCCACGCCCTCGACGACATCAAAGAAGACTTCTCCCTTCAGCTGGACCCACGCAACACCACCGAGAAAATCCGCAGCAAGCGTCGTCAGTCCACCCTGATGCTGGACACCAGCGCCCCGGGTTCCCGCGCTGGCTCGATCTCGGGATCGGAGAGTCTAGCCGAAGCCCCGCGTGGCCGGCCTATGTCGATGATGTCGACCGACAACAGCTTCATTCCGCCGACACGGCGATTGAGTCGGAGACTGACATTGCTGGGCTTCCGGAAGAACCGGCTTCGCGGCGGCCAGGCGGCGAGTATCTCGCAGCCGAGTCTGATCGGATCGTCGACTCAGATGTAAACCTCAAGAACACAACATATAAACTCGCCAACCGACTCGCAATCGATAATCAACCTACACTCCTTTTTCTTTTCTAATCGCATCTCGGGCCATATTCCAAGCATTCCCAGCATCATTCCTTTACATTGAAAATTCTTGCGACTGTTTGACTGCATTCTTCATTGGAGTTCAGGAAAGGCGGGCGGTACCATCCTTCGATACCTTTCCATTTTAATATCCGGCCAAAAGTCATTCCTTAGCCTTTCCTTGTTATTTTGTACCTATTACCTATATCCTTTCCTTAACCTTTGCATTAGCTTGGTGTTGGGTGTCTGCATATCCTCCATGTCTTCTCTTTTTTACTTTTTTTTAATTTTTCGCTTTATCGTTTCCATCTTGCGTTGCCCTTGCATCGTACATGCATATACAGGTGATATATATACACCTCATCCAGAAGTATATAGGATCGAATTATATATCACATTTGACGAAAGAATCACCATTGATCGCAACATATCATCGCGTAATAATCCTTTATGCCAGCAGGAGTAAACCAGGGGGTGAACCA
Organism: Aspergillus nomiae NRRL 13137; assembly: GCF_001204775.2. Classification (NCBI taxonomy): domain Eukaryota; kingdom Fungi; phylum Ascomycota; class Eurotiomycetes; order Eurotiales; family Aspergillaceae; genus Aspergillus; species Aspergillus nomiae. The sequence continues at coordinate 5,327 of NW_015378776.1, forward strand.
CTCCAAAGTCAAACCTCCTATTCCGCAAATTAAAGACCACAAACCCAGAATCCAAACTGAAATGAACCAAAACGATGTCTCACATCCGCCATCTCCTGAACACACCAACCCATCCCCGGGTAATAGTTTTAACCCACTATAGCTCTAGTATGCCTCCGGGCAACGAAATAAAATGAACACCCCCCATCTCGGAAATTAAAATGACAAAAACCTATCTCCCAAGCTCCATCCCTCAACCCACTTTTTATTTAACAGACCCAAAAACCAACCTAAAGTAAACAAAGGGGGGACGACAGAGGTCCGAACTAGCTTCAAAGCCTTCAAGAACTCTTGGAGCCACTATTGGCGGTAGTCGACCCTTAGTTATTTTACCCGGGGACCCAGTTTAAGCGATTTCTGTGCCTAGCAAGGCCGCCGACCCGACGCAATCTCCTAGCTAGCTTGTTAAAACTTAATCCTGTATTTTGATCCTTTTCTTTTTTTTGGCCTTGCCGATTCGGGTTCGCTTTGGGACGCCTTTTCGGGCTTAGAGTGGGTTGTGGCTTGTGCGAGGCTCTGTTTTGCCTTCTGCCTTATTGCCTTTTTGTCTGCTTTTATTGGCGCGAGTACTTAGCGCTGCTTGGGTATGGAGACACGTGGGATGGGTTCTTGGTTCTTGGGGGCTTCTTCGTTTCGTTTTCTTTTTATGTTCGGGGGCTGGCTGGCTGGCTGGTGTTGGGTTTGGTTCTTTGGGTTCCGTCTTGGGTACTAACTAGTAGTAGATAGGTACTAAGGTGCGAGCTAGAGGTATGTATGAAGTGGAGTTCGTTGGTGATTGGTTTTTTGTATTACTTTGTTGTTGTTGTTGCCTTGTGGACTGTAACTTAGTATCTATTACAGATACAGGTACAGGTACAGATACGTAGTAGGCGAGGATCAATCAATCTGATCTATGCTGGGTTTATTGTATGTGTAATAATTCACATGGCTTCATTCATGAAACAGACTTCGTGTTCTTGCCCGATATCATTAAACCCCTCCAGTCAGCCAATTACAGACACTCTGGTATAAAGAAAGTAAAGAAACAGACACAAACGCCGGCCAGGTTCCATCCGCCCAAAAGTATAATCGCTCTAATCCGTACGAAAAATAAGTGAAAAAGGCTTCAAACAAACAAAGAAACACCCGTCCACACAAAGAACCAAGAAGATATAGGGGAATGAAACTCATTCCCCGCACCAAGAAATCGATGAATCAATCGATTTGGTCGCGGTTGTACCGGACCGATCCAACCATCCATGCCCGATCTAGACCAAGAGACAAGGAATGATCCTCTAGACAGAAAGACGAGACGAGACGAGACGAAACGAAACGGAACGTTGTCCTCTATATCATCACCATCACCATCATCTAACTAAAAACCCGACCACGATCTTAGGCTGTATTGGACGAACTTCGGCCCGATGCCCACGTCACACAAACCCCCGTATAAAAACCCACACCTCCCGCAGTAGCGGCATCGCAACCAGATCTATAGCGTTACCGCCTCCAAATCCCGCATCATAACCGACATCTGGGCGCGCTTGGCCGCCTCCGCGACGAGGCTGAAGTCCCGCAAGAATGGCGCCGTAGCGGTCGGGCCCCCGGATCCGGACACCTGGTGCGGATAGCTTTCCATTGCATTCTGCTGTTGACCGCTGGCTTCTGGCAATTGGGACGGCTGCGTGTGGGGATGGTGCGATGTTGATCGCTCGTGTATGCTGGGTGCGGAGGACGGGATTGGTTGCTTGGGTGCGAGGCTGAGCGGGTTGTGAGGCTGAGGTGAGGTGGTGAGGATCGGTTGTTGCGTTGTGGCCATGTTGTTATTGGTGTGGTTGTTGTTGCCTGAGATTTGTGCTCTTGGGTCCATTATGGATGTCGGTGTATGGTGGAGAAGTCGCTGCGTTGG
>NW_015378777.1:0-7253 GCF_001204775.2 Aspergillus nomiae NRRL 13137
TTTCTTTTTTTTTTCATTCTCTGGTCTGCTTATATTCTGTGAAATACACTGGACTGACGGAGTATCCCAGTTAATACCTCGGCTGGTGCAATTGTTTAATGAAGGGAAATTTCCTGTTAACCGATTTACAAAGTGCTATCCGGCTGGATGTCTGACCGAAGCATTGGAAGATTTGAAATCAGGATCAGTAAGTTACCTTTCTCTTTCCATCCAGAAGGTGTCGGGTTGCGAAATTATCCCTTCCCTTGCATAAAATAAAACTAACATCTTCAATCACAGGCCGTGAAGGCAGTCCTATCGTGGGACGATATATAGCTTGTGTAGAGGGTATATCTGCCGCTTTTAGCGTACTGTTATTGATGCAGTCGTTCTTTTTAGCCTGTGCAACTTCCCACAGATAGATGCTGAACTTGACTTCGGAACTTCCAGTATAGTTTCGGCATCGAAATAAAATATGCATGAAGAGCTTGACATCTGACAACTGCCCGTCGCATTGATTATACTTCCTGCATTCCCTAGATAGTAGATCTATCGTTGGTAGGGAATTCTTTACTATAAACCAAACATAGCATGGAGCTAGGGCTATCATTGGGTTGGCTAATAAATCATACTCTCCAGAGAGAGCACGACAATTCTGTATCTTAAGTAGTGTACCCTTCCAGAATTATCACCTTTCCGGGGTGAGACTGATATGGGGTGCAACTGGAGGTGACAGAGTTATGTATTATAGGTGTTGTTGTTTTAAAGGATGGTAAGACTGGTTTAGATTAAGTATTGAACTGGTTTTTCTTATTTACAATCGTTTATTTAACAGAGACAAAGGACTAGATGAAAGCTAGATCGCTGACAATATTACGAGTAAAACTAGGGATATCTATCATTCAAAGTTTCTACCCACTTTCACTCTTTGAATACTGCTTGCTAAAGCTACTCTAGACTGTGAGCAATAAAATGTTCCCGCGTAGCCAGAGAATTATTTTCTTTGATAGGAAAAGAGCAGCTTGACTCTAAGAGCAGCAAGACGTCCATAGCTAGCCCGACGTAAGAACAGTCATACTACTAATATTCTATTTCCTTTTTAGGTCAATTCTTTTGTCTACCCCGTATATTCGCGTAAAATAGACACAAAGATAAAGCAATGAACCGAGTGATGGCAGGAAGACAAAGAGCCACAAAGTTAAAATACGAGGGGAGGATAGTATATCTCACTCTGCTTTGCCACATCCCAGCTTTTACCCGGGGGGGACATTTCAAACCAAATATGGCTACAATATCCCAACACATGGCTCGTTCACTCCCCACTTCCATGAAAGCATGGACGTTCACTCGCGCAGGTTCCGCTGAACGAGTCCTCCAACTATCCCAACAGCACCCCATTCCCACCCTAGGCACCAGCACCGATGTACTCATCCGCATAACCCATGTGGCCCTGCACCCCGGCACAACCATAATGATGAACCTTATCCCATGTATCTTTCGAACGACGCCCTGCATTGCAGAAACAGACTTCTCGGGAGTGATCATCGAAACGGGCAAGGAGGTCCCAGTTACCCCCAACCCAGACAATGCGCACCGGTACTTCCCGCCCGGGACGCCTGTATTCGGGTCCATTCCCGTCGGGCAACATCTGAAAGGTGCCGGAGCCTTGGCAGAGTATCTCGTTGTGGATGTGGATTGCATCGCTCGCAAACCAGCCAATATCTCCTTCGCGCAGGCGGCGGGTTTACCCGTCTCGGGTACAACTGCTCTCACACTTATGGATGCTGCGGATATCCGACCCAGTGATCGGGTACTCGTTAATGCTCCGAGTGGGGGGGTCGGACACCTCGTCACGCAACTTGTGTCTCAGATTGTCGCCGATGATGGGCGTGTTGTAGGTAGGTGCTCTGCTGCTTCTTTCGACGTGGCGAAAACGCTCGGTTGCGATGATGTTGTGGTATACGACACTTCGGGTGACTCATCTACCACTACGGCTAGGGAGGTATACGGGGATGGACCGTTCGACAAGGTCATCGATGCCCGTGGATCTCAGGATCTGTGGTATTCGTCGCCTGCAATTCTGAAACCCGGAGTGGAGCACACGTATACATCGGTTGGACCGGTGCTGGAATCTTATACTTACTTGGGCATGTTTGCATGTCTGCTGAAAATGGGTTTGAATAATTTCCTGCCTGTTTGGGCGGGCGGGGTAGACCGGGAATATAGACAGGTTACAGCTGTGGTTAGTACGGACAAGCTTGAGAGGCTAAGAAAGCTATGTGAGGCCGGTCAATTGGGTGTTTTGATAGGAGATACATGGTCATTTGAGGATGCTGTTCAGGTAGGTCATGGTCTTTATTAAACGGATCGATGCACTAATGTGAAGAACAGGCATTCCACGTTATGGCTGGCAAGCATGCAAGGGGAAAACTGGTAATATGTGTTGCGGATCCGAACGGACATGCTGAGGAATAACACTTTTAGAGAATGTCTAATATTCTTACTACCTATATATACATACATGTTCATTCAGTAGTATTCTGTAGAGATAACGGCTTTCTGGGACTATTCTACTACTGATTCTAGCGTATTACAAGAGCTTGTTCTGGTGGTAGAAGGATTTATACAGCCCCGACTATATTGCAGTCTAGTTTCAACCATCAATCTTTGATAGGCGCATGGACAGGTACAGGGGCCTGGAGAGCTGCCCATAGCTGGTCTTCATAAATTTCGAGGGTAAAATGTGTTTCTAAATAGCCATTCATAGCGGTGTGTGACTCGTTTGGCTTTGATGAGCTGTGTGTCGGCCATATAATCCTCAAGTATCTGAGCACGCATCCCATATTCTGTTTCAGTGGGACTTAAGGATGCGTATATCAGGACGACACTGACAGGATGTAAGATGCGTGCGGAATGTGGGTATCGACTGTATTAAATTAGCAGAGCCTACGACGCACAAGACCAAGTTATAACCCACCTATAAGTATCATATGTAAATGTCAGTCTAGTCTATATTCAAGATAAAGAATCAAATAACTATAATAAGCTTAAGCTTGTATGCGGCGTGAAAGAAAACTACGTATCATCCTGAAATATTTGAAAATTTAGCCAAGCCTTTCTAGACATACCACTACAATAGCTTTTGTTTTGTTGTCTGATACAACTTAGTAGTTACAATGTTTTATCTTTGATTATCTAATAATTCCAGCATCACCTGGCCCCCTTGTTCACTCACCACTTCAACCCACTTCGCTTCTCAACATTATGGCTAAACAAACGGGAATTGTATCTGTTCAGTTTCAAAAACTAGGATCCTATGTACCTCGGCCATCTAGTCAACTGGCTAAGGTTTTCAACGTACAACCTCACAGGATGATAGCCACACGTATGGAGCCCAGCACAGTCAGGTACAAATATGTAGAAGAGGTTGAGCGCTTAGACTACTATGTTCCCGGAGGTTACCATCCTGTTTTGCTGGGGGATCAATTCAGTGCGGGTCGGTATGTCATCACACACAAGCTTGGGTTTGGCCGCTCCGTTACGACCTGGCTGGCTGAAGATAGACGGCAAAATCGACTAGTTGCCTTGAATATTTCGACCGCTGAATCAGCTAATCGAATGCATGAGGTGCAAATACTTTCGCAGCTAGAAAAGGCCAAATCTGACCTTTCGGGGAAAGCAATTGTACAGAACCTACTCGATTCCTTCACATTTTCCGGGCCAAATGGTGACCATCGGTGTTTGGTTACGGATGTTGCTAGAATCAGTCTTCATGAAGCGAAGGATGCTGCATATCATCGACTTCTCCATCTGCCTGCCGCTCGAGCCATTGCCACACAACTTATACTCGGATTACAGTTTATCCATTCGGAAAGCATCGTTCATGGCGGTACGTTTTATCATACTGAGATTCTTCGTCTCAGCACTTAATTTAGAGAGTGTGAGCCAATATAACCCCGGCTAGACCTTCATCTGGGAAATATCCTTCTCCGCTTACCGCTTGACATGCAAGACATGACTCCCGAGAAGCTGTATGCTAGTACGGGCGAGCCCGCCAAAGAGCAAGTTATCCGCGAAGACGGTGCTCCCCTCGATCCTGGCGTTCCGTCAGAAGTGATCGTCCCGGTTTGGCTTGGGCTCGGTAGTGATGAGATATCACTTGTGGATTCCGAAATCATGATTGCAGATTTTGGAGAAGCGTTCGATCCCCAAGTGACGCGGCAGTTCGCAGCTCATACACCGCTCCTCCTCGCACCACCGGAATCTCGCTTCGCTGGGCTTGGGGATCCAGACGACCCACTTTCCTTTTCTGGGGATATATGGACACTTGCTTGCACTGTCTGGGATATCTTCGGAGACAGGCCCCCTTTTGAAGCCTTCCCTGCCACATTGGATGAGGTGACGATCGAGCATGTGGAGATGCTTGGTAAACTCCCTGAAAGGTGGTGGAGCAAGTGGGGGGAAAGACGTAACTGGTTTAATGAGGATGGATGCAAGGATGTGAAAGAAAGTCTGCGTCAGTGGTATAGCAGCAGCGCCAGGGATTGGAACCAGCGGTTTACAGACTCTACACAGGATCCAAGGGAGAGGAATAAATTTGACACCTTCTCAGAGGACGAAAGAGATGCGTTTCAAGACATGGTAAAGTCGATGTTGGTTCTGGAACCAAGCGAGAGAGCGACGATTGAGGAAGTGGTGAGTTGTGAATGGATGCAGAGATGGGGCCTGCCAGAGGTGCAGAAAATGCAGCATGCAATATTGAAGACCTCTTGAGTAAGCCAGTACTTGGGGGTCTTGGGGTTACAAGTTTGACACAAATGGTGATTATATAGCCGTTACAAGTCTATCTGGCGGTGGATGGTTTCTAAAATACGGCTTGTTCTCACATACCAAGGCTGCTCTGAGATGGTAGAGTGGTTCCATTCACAGTGAAGCGAAAGTGGCGCATCCATGGTGGTAGTACACAAACCCTCGGGACAGCAACGTGGTTGTCAAACTTGCCACATGTAACAGGTATCACAGCAGTTAGTCAATAGAGAAACCACAGCCATAAAATTCAGACACATGGCCTAAATTCGCCACTGAGGTCATATCAAGAGTTTATATAGGAGCGGTGGTTGGACCATATTATGATCTTAATATTTGGGATTTGTATTCCAAGCCAAATGGCTGAGAGGCAATTCCACTCCTCCTTAGTTAGCACCCAGACATTCAATTGTCTAAAGTCTTGGTTTTTGAAAACCATCAAGGCACCATTTTTCGCGTATGCCAATGACTCTTCGAAGGAATCCGTTGCATAGATCCCCGGGCCAAACTCATTGTCCCCGTTCGCTGTACTTATCACCGGAATTAAAAAATACCACTGAAGGTTCTAGTGCCTTAAGACTAACGCCACAAAACCAATGTTTTTGATCGTCAATATCAAGAGTATCCCTTAGATCCTTCCTAATCGCTCTCATGGTAACATCCTCGTTTTTGTGAGCTTTCACAACAATTGGCAGAATAGTCTCTGGAATAGCGTGAGTTCGGCACAGCGGATACAACGAACGCATTTGCCCATTTACTACATGTATCTCTTCCCTGCTTGTCTTGGGGCTCGCATTAATCTCAACGGACGCAGCAGATCATCATGTGTGATAGACGATAATAGGAAGTTAGCTTTTATGATTTTCGAGTTTATAAGCTCAATCAACCTGGCCCAGGTAGACTGGAGAAAGTCTCGTAATGCTTCATAATGGGCATAGTGAGTGGCCTCGTTCTCCTCAAAAATTCGGAGCACAACTTGAAGTCTTCCACAGTATCGATAGATCACACTCTTGATAACAGTTCTGAGTTGCATCAACCAGTCTACGGCGTCCTTGGCGTCGTTCCACTCCGGTGCAGAAAGGGTTCCTGGGATCGGTGATGGGGTTTCTGATTTTCCTGGCTCCATATTGAAGGACGCAGTTCTGAACTGGGAGAAGAAAATTACTTCTGGCAGACTAAATGGCGCAGGCGTGTCATCAGGAATCTGGGTATTACCTAGCCGTAACCACAGGACCTAAAATGCCCCCAGCAGTGCGTGAATTGTATGTAGATACTTTGAGTATCAGATAGAATATAGGCTAAGGATAAAGGAGAGGAATGCTGTGGAATGGTACTGAAGGAACGAAGAATATACTACCAGAGTACTAGTAGTAGGTGAAGGTGACCCGCAGATGAGGCTGAGAAGAAGTGAAGGGCAAAATCACATTGGATGCTGTGAATGTTGGGCCATGGGGCTATCATGTGACCCTCACCAGTAAAGGGTAACATTCGCGATCCATCCTTCTAGAGCAGTGTCTTAGAGTGAAATGTCTTGAACCTGAGGAAACATATCAGTCCGCGGCAACACCTCCCTTGGATCAAAGGGCTAATTGCTGATGTCTATCAACCTGCCCTTGTTGTCGGCATGTTCACCGCCGCAATTGTCGACAACGCTACCAAGGATCGTGCTGACAGTGGTTCATATCGCATCCCCATCGCTGTTCAGTTTGCATGGTCTTTAATCGTGCTGTTGGAGCTCTATTTCTTCTCGAGTCTGCTCGATACCTGATCAAGCGGGGACTCGTCGAGGAAGCAGCTATGTCCTTGGCCCAACTATGAAGGCTGGATATCAACAACTGGTCTCTCAGAGACGAGCTTACTATACTCCAGCAAAAGAAAGGATCTCGTAGTATGACCAGTTGGCTGGACGGCTGGTATGACGGATATGATGAGAGCAGAATAGTGCTAGGTTCTTAGAAAAACCGCGACATAATCAAGGGACTTGGACCAGTGGAATCCCTGTTGTTGATGGCTAGTTGGGACGGATGTTCATTTGGCAGAGGGATACAGGGTGTCCTCAATTCTTCTGTGTTAAGGTATGATACGATGAAGGGGATCCTACACACTAGTACTACACGCGTAGTTGTAATTGCTGGAAGCCCAGAAAGTATCATTGCATAACTAAGTGCTTATATATATTATTGTATGCACATGTTCATAAAACCACTCAGTTTATAAAAATATATAGCTAGGATAATTTAAAATGGTAAAAGTGTTTGTAGAGAGTGTTACAAACGACATATATTTGGTTGAAGAGTAAACTAGTGAATTATACCACTAACATACAGAACATCAAGCTAATGGGAATCGATTCAAGACAGACATCACAGTAAGATCTTTCGCACAGACAACTATGCATCTGAGCTATATAATGCCATACTTCAAGTAAACTAGTACATACGACCATAGGGTGTGGAGAACAGGGCTTC
>NW_015378778.1:0-7069 GCF_001204775.2 Aspergillus nomiae NRRL 13137
GGGGCTGGGGAAAAAGGTAAGGTTGTCGATCAGATTACTATTACAGATGTAGACATAGGGTGCAAAATTCAAAATGGTCTATCCCGCCGTCGGGGAAATCCAGTCCCATGTTTTGACCATCATGGATTTCCCCATTCGGCTTTCTTGTCGCAGGTTCAGCCAGCCTCGACCGTTTTTCCCTTGAAACCCCGCCCCGGGCCCTTATATCTGGCTGTAGTATAGCCAGAAATACCATGATAGGAAACCGGTTCTCGCGGGAGTCTCCCTCGCTCTCTCTCTCTCTCCCCTTGGAAGGGCAACGCCCTGTGTCAATCTTCTGTACCTTAAGCTCAAACGAGGGAGGGAAAGAAAGCCAAGAAGGCCACTACGCTGCATCCATGGATCATCGCTCTCCTCTCTCCTAGGGATAAACCGTACATGTCTCACCAGTGTTCCCCTCCATGCAAGTGACCAAATTTTAAATAAATTACTGGGGTTTTAGTCTGGTATCTAGAGTCTTCTAGGCAGTTGTCTAGAGAGTTTAGACTACGTCTAGCGACGTGGTATAGAGTTATAGTTCAGGTACCGTGCAAGGTACAGTAATGGGAGTAAGACATCTATAGAACCTAACGATCTAGGACGACGTCGGTAGTTCAGGTCTGTCCCGGGCAAAATACTGTGTATCGCAACGGACGATCACCGCACCTGGAAACAAAGTTACACCATGCTCAATGGAGTATATATATATATATATGCTTCTATAAAGTATCGGGATCGATGGTTGTCGGGAAGTGATGTGCGAACCTCCGACGGTTGAAGCAGACTCTTCAGGATTTTCGGAGGGTAAATGCGGGATGAAACGTTGCTCTCAGCGTCGGCCGGTGGGTCAGACGCTCTCGTTCTTGTCCACGAACAAGACTATTGACCAAAATTAGGTTGGTAGCTCAGGATTAATTAAATTTTTAGTCACGGCCTTGGATGACTGGGCCATTTAATCGGGAATCCATGGCTGTCTATCCACGGTACAGGTTAATTTCATGTCATTCGGGTAAGAAAAAATGGCCGGTGAACTGATCGATGGATCGATTTCCGCCTTTATTGGCTGATCTTAACAGGAGGTATTAAATACGGTTTAAGTAATCTTCACGATTGGCACAGGCATGATACTACGTAGACTCTCAGAGAACTCCATCCCTCAGGTATAATCAATAACAAGAATCAGGGAGCGGGTATGGTGTATTTAATTTAACCAACGTTTGTGACGTGCCGTACGTTACTGATTGATGAGGATCACAATAGTCATAAGTGCCAGTGTTATAGCGATGGGGTCGGTGGAGTGTCGCATCATTTACCTCTGCCACATGGCATGATAGAGGCATATCTTAATGTCACCCGTTATGATGTGTCGTCGGTGTAGAAGAGCCAAGATTTCCGACGGGATCTGGAATGTCCGTTAGTAACAGGAGGGAATCCTTTACTAACTAGGTAGCATACTACTATACATACGTACGGAGTATACTAGTACTACTACTACCATAGTACAGTCGTCGGTACCTCAGGATCTCAAGATCCGTGATCCTCTGTCCTCCTGACTAAGCCTGGCGGACTGACCTTTATCCACCTTGTTTGGGTTGGACGCATGACACTAAATCATATATGCATCTAACTCCGACATACTATGTTAAATATATATTCGTGAAACTGAAAGGGTTGCATTGGATGCATCGACTCTGTGCCCAAAAACATGACGACATCCCTTATGAAGGAATTCAAGCTGACATGCGTTGCTGCTACTGCGGGATTCTATTCTTAGTATCGTTTCTGGGAGAAAGAAGGGTACCGATACCCAAAACATTATCCACTGAGAAACTTACGGTTCGGCTAATATTTTCGTCTAGTCTATCTCTAAAAAAAAACACCCCCCAGAGGTCTTTGCAAGTGACTGAAGAGAAGAGAAGTTTGGGATGCACAAGACCCCATATTGTTCTGTTGATATATTTAGCAATTGGATACTACTTCGGTGTTGTTCCGTGGGTGAGAGAATGTCAACCCGTCCTTCGCTACGGGGGACCTCCGCAACGACCTTCGGAAATGACCTAAGATGAACCCATTCACACCAAACAGAAGAGACATCAGATCCCCAATATACACACGCTAGTCGCCGAAACAGTTGCAACGAGAGGGAAAGGGGTCGTGCGGCTACTCCAAAGGTACCATCCACTGAGCAGCAGAACGGTGTTCAGGCGTACCATTTGGCGACGCGCGAGACCGCAGCTCCAAAATACCCATCTCGACTCCATCCAACGCTCCCCAACAAACGTGGTAGCTGAGACACGATTTGAGTCTTTTACCGAACAACTTATCGTTCGGAAAAAGACCCATATTTCAGCTCAGAGCGACTCAGCCAGCACCGCCCGGTTGAGAGACGATCCCAGGGCCTACCGGTGCGAACGCACCTCTGAGTGGCTGGGTTTCTGATATTTTTGGCGTCGATGGCTCTGATTGAGCCGTATGCGCAGGTGGGATGCTCGCACACTGCAGATTGGGTACCTATGGTGTAGATGAGAGCACGAGGCCGTCCTTCAGAGACAATCCCTGAGTTTTTTAGTCCTCCTAGAGACTCACTAGTCTGTGTATATTGGGGTGTGGTGTCTCGCGGCCACTGGTGTGATTGAGCCTGTCTTCCCTCCTGTCACCTCCGATATGACCCCACGGCGACCTCCCCCAGCGGGCGCTTCGTGCAAAGGGGTGCGTTATCGTTGCAACAGGGCCTGCAGCTGCCGATCAGGACTCTCTGCCAGACAGAATAATCATGCTATCTCTCTACAGCTCGTCACTTGTCAGTCCATCCACATCACGCCGTGATTGGGTCGGCCGCGGTGCTGTAGAATCCCAGCCTGCGTGGCGCTAGAAATCAGGAGTCATTGACCTTTTAGGGCCAAGGACCGACCAAAAATGAGGTCAGACTAATGTCAGATTACAGACAATAGCTTCCATTATAGACTGGCATCGAATAGCGGTGCTCTGTCAGGTATCCTACACCAATCTCCATGTTCAGGGAAACGGACGTTCTAGAACATCACAGTTCTATGGCCAGTCAACTGCGTGACTTCGAAGATGTGTAATTGCTACTTTGGTGTTTTTCTGATTAATTTAGGTCATCAGATTGATTTGAATATCAAGACATTTCCTGCTATATCACCCCATAACCCGATATGAATATGACACCCAAATATACTATAGATAGAGTGATATACTTAAGTTTAATAGGGAATTTATGGCGTCCTGGAGCATCTACTGAGAAAATAGATATATTTCTCCTCGGAGGTGACTGTGCTAGATCCTCCGAAGACATGAAACCAATTCACCTTCCAGTCTGCCCTAATGAGAATACAAAGCATCTGCGTTGTGGCCTCTCGCCCAGGACCAGCGCAATCTCCTCTTTCAATAAACGAGAAACAAGTTATCTAAAATGTCTCACCCAGCGACTCTGAGGCCACAGAGCCGACCATGGATGAACCTCATTGGTGCAACTTCCGACACTCAAAATAGTCATCGAAACCAGTTGCAGTGGAAAATGAATGCATTAATGAATCAATGAATGAACTTCCGCCCTCTCTCAAATCATCAGAACATCTCTGATGTTTCTTTCACGGTCCGACCGTAGCATAAGGGAAACAATCTGGCCCAGAAATTGAACAAACCGATTTGACCGTGAGTCTCCTTTTGCGACATTAACCATCGAGCGAACGTGCACTCTGAACGAGTCCGATTGATGCTTCGAAAGCAGACAATCTACAATGAGGTCAGACAGAGGGAAGACCGAAGACTAACAATGGTTTCAAACAATAGATCACTCACCTCATCATACCTTTGCAGGGCAAGATAGTATTGCACCGAAAGACCGAAATTCCTCCTCAACGTCTCCTTTTTGATCTTCCGCGCCGCAGTCCTATACAGCAGAGTGACTCTCGCTTCATCCATGCCCTCATGAGAACTGGCAGTGATACCTCCTGGCATCTTCCACTCACTCCGTTTGTACACAACCTCGACGAGACGCGTAAGGATATCGGCTTGCCATGTCATCAGAAGCTCCCCGTGAGAGGCTATGTGGCTTTGGACTCTCATGACGTCTAGCTCGAGCCCAACAAGATTATCGCTTAGATTTTTTGCTCTGCTTTCTAGTAGTCCATTGCTGGCATGCAATGCCTTCAGAGTAGCTGAGTATCTCTGGCAGGCGTTCGAGGTTCGTATGTCTGTGTTGCTTCCATCCCGGATGCCGATTGACCTCTTCGACCTCATCACAGTGGAATCAGCAACATCCCTAAGTGACATGCCGGACGATCCCACGGGCGTAGTAATTCGTGCTAAAGACTTTCCGTGAGCCAGATAAAAGGATAGACCAGGCCCGTATAACTGCACGATATCGTCACTCATCTCCGGGACCCCAGGACGCCGAAGCTTCGTGATTAAAACAACTAATGAATGGAGTGACACTTCCTTAAGATATGCAGATATATGTGTCACAGGCTATAATGATGGCGCTATACTGGTTGTTCTCTGAAAAGGTCTTGCTACGCCGGGTCCTACAGATAGGTCGATCTAGCGGCCTGGTAGGATGAGTTCCAAGGAAAGCGCGACCCGGCGGACTAGATCATATCAAAGGTAAGCGTACTCATGACTACAAAGAATATCTATTCATCACTCGTTCTAGGCCTTTGTGGTTGCTGTATACCAAGTTCATCGGCAATCACACGGTGAGCCTCATCCATCCCGACCGGGACAATGTATACATACCTCACTATACGATGAGATTCGCTAATGATTCAAGTACCAAGTTAGATCCTTACAATTTGCATCCCGAAGCCTTCCCGAATTCGACGACCAACTTCCCGAACTGCTTGCCTTCCTTCATATCCTGGAATAGCCCGTCGAGCCCGGCGATGTCACCCAGCTCGGTCTGCAGAACGCGCGAGATCACCGGGTGGATCTTGTTTGCTCTGACGAACTCAACCATCTCTTCGAATTCCTTGCGGGAACCCATAGTCGAGCCACGGACGTCAATGTTCTTCAAGACAGCTTGCATCAAGAAAGGCATCTTGGGAGAGACAGTCATTCCATAAACCGAGAGCACACCGCCAGCCTGGGCCTTGTCAGTGACATATAAACAAATATGATGCATAGATATCGAGAGGCTCACCTTGAGCAATTTGACCGCCTTCTCAACCGAATCGCCACCGGCGCCATCAATAATAGCATCGAAAGCCTTCTTTCCCGGGGGGAGCATCGTAAGGAGCTTCTTCTCCCAGGCTTCTTCCTTGTAGTTTACACCACCCTTTGCACCTAATTCGATTGCCTTCTGAATCTTCTCCTGGCTGGAGCTTGTCACGTAGACATCTGCGCCCTTGGCCACGGCGAACCGAAGTGCCATCAGTGCAACACCCCCTCCAATACCAGTAAGCAAAACCGCAGCACCCTTGCCCGAGTTTCTCTCGCCCGCCTTGACCACCAAGGCTCTCCATGCGGTCAATCCCGTCAAGGGCAAAGCAGCGGCCTCCGCATCGGACAAGTGCTCGGGGGCTTCTTCGACCTCGGACTCGTCGATGGTGAGGTAGTCCTGCATGGTTCCCTTATTGTAGAGCTTAGTACCGCCCATGATCCGATAGCCCTTGGGGTCTTCCGGTCCATCAGGCGAGTCCTTCCAACCCGTTCCCGGGTTCAGTATCACCCGCTTGCCCTGCCACCGCTCTGGGTTCGACACCGCGGGACCAGCACCGACGACCACGCCAACACCATCTGCCCCCAGAGGAACGTCGAATGTAATACCGGGGTAAAGATGCTGGCGCAGGAAGACATCACGATGGTTCAGCGACGCCGCGGTGAGTTTCACCAGTAACTCGCGACCCTCCGGTGTCGGCAGGGGTAGGTTTTGAACGGAGAGGGGATAGTAAACCTGCCCGGGTTTACCCTCCGTTCGGGAGAGAAAGACTGCTTTTGACATTTTGAATATGGATTTGCTTTTGTTTGTTGTGCTCTACACTGTGGATTCGTAAAGGAAGTAATGGATGTCCTTAAATTTGGTGTTCTTCGGTGTTGCTTAGTCGTGGTGCGGGGAATATATTTATTTGTATATATAAGCTCGGGGTTGGGGTTATCGATAACCGATGACTGCCGGGTGTCCGATTACAATATCTTGTTTGGATAGAATCGTGCACAATCCAGATGACAAGGGATTGAATCAGTCGAGAGTTCTATCTCAAGTTATATCTAATTCAGATCACATAGATCCTCGATCCGAACGAAGGCGTGTTTCTGGTAGGTTCGTCTTCTGGCACCGCAGCTTGGCGGCATTGAACCGAGGTTGAATTCAATTAGCTTGAACATGTCGCTCCTTTCCTGTAGAGTTTTATAGACAAAGAACAGCTGCCTATTATAGTCTAATAGGTACTTTTACTGCAATCAACATACTGTGTCAGAGGTTCGCAGACGATCTCATCTGCATACCAAACAAAGCCTGTCCATTATGCATTGGCTACGCTCCAGGTATTCTATGCCTATACACACAGCTCACAAGTATTGAGTGAATATTAGATTATATTACCTCTCAATCCCAGAATAAAACGCAATGATCACAAGACGAGATCAATTTCATTATGATCCACTAAGTCTTTGTTCAAGGGAGAAGCGCAGCCAGCGCGGCGACAAAGGATCCATCTATACACAATCTCTACTGGAGACTTTCCTTTGTACGGTTCACGAGGGACTGTAGTTCTTTCTACCTGGTTACTTTTACCTCAATGTAAATGGGAGATATCATACTCATTCAAGACCCTTTACCTGTCCTCTTCCTTCCCCTTATCCCCAATACCTAAGAAGAGAGCAGAAGATCTCCAGTTCCTCCATATCAACCATGGACCCAAGATATCGATTGATATCAAGTCACATGCAGCCCGGTATGCCAGTTCACCGACATGAGCCACGAAAACAGCCCAAAACAAATAAAACACTGTCTAGAGCGGTCTTCTGTCAGGAGAGAAACTGCCGGTGGCGTGGGCACAAGGGCCACATAAAAAACAAAAATTAAAAAAAA
>NW_015378779.1:0-7071 GCF_001204775.2 Aspergillus nomiae NRRL 13137
GGAATCTGGCCGTATTAATGTGCCGCCGATGGCGCCATCTTGCTCCGGCGGTCACCCTCGGCAGAAAAAGTGCGCATTCTGACATCTGCGCCAATCCGCGACGCCCGACTGTGAATGTGCAGCATATTCTGACAGATCGCCCCTGTCTTTCTGCGGCTGGCCCTTTTAGTGCGAAGTATACGGTGACAGTGACGGAACCCAGGCTATAACTATCCCTTGGTTACTCCGGTGGTGCCCCATCGCCCCTGATCTTGTTCGTGCATCCATTATCTAGCGTCTTAGCGTCGTATACGGACGCGGTTAATAAACCCCTCTACCCCGCGCGCATCTTACATCAGAAAAATGTCCAAGTTCGGTGTATTGGTAATGGGCCCGGCGGGCGCTGGGAAAACCACCTTTTGCAATGCCGTCATTCAACATCTCCAGCATACGCGCCGAAGTTGTTTCTACGTCAACCTGGACCCGGCCGCGGAAAGCTTCAACTATGAACCTGACTTGGACATCCGCGAACTGATCACTTTGGAAGATGTCATGGAGGAAATGGGCCTGGGGCCTAATGGAGGTCTGATCTATTGCTTTGAGTTCCTCCTGCAAAATTTGGACTTTCTGTCGGAAGCCTTGGATCCGTTGAGCGAAGAATATCTGATTATTTTCGACATGCCGGGCCAGATCGAGCTCTACACACATATCCCCCTCTTGCCGTCACTGGTACAGTTTCTGTCGCGTGCGGGGCCCCTGAACATCAACCTCTGCGCGGCGTATCTCCTCGAAAGTACCTTTGTCGTTGACAAAGCCAAGTTCTTTGCCGGCACCCTAAGTGCCATGTCCGCAATGCTGATGCTCGAGATGCCCCACGTAAATATTTTGACTAAGATGGACCAGGTCCGGGACATGGTGACTCGCAAAGAATTAAAGAGATTCACCAATGTGGACGTACAGTTGCTGCAGGATGACGATGCTGATGCGATGGGAGACCCGTCGTCCAAAGATACATTGCTCAGCGGTGGCTCCTTTAAGCAGCTCAACCGGGCCGTCGGCCAACTCATCGATGACTTCAGTATGGTCTCATTTCTGCAATTAGATGTGCAGGACGAGGACAGTGTCGCCGCTGTTCTAAGCCATATCGACGATGCCACTCAATTCCATGAAGCGCAAGAACCGCGCGAACCCAACGATGAGCAGGAGGTTAATTACGAGGATGCAGACATATGATCGATCAATCAAAAATATGAAGGAATTAATTGTCAAATAGCCTTGTTCGAACATACAGGTGGGACCTACCAGCAGCAACAAGACGGGGCCATTTAATCCCTCCAACTTGTTGTTATGATCCGACCGCCAAGGGGCGCCAGAAGGTCACTGATACGCTTTGATCCCGTGGCAGGGATTTGCCCGCTTAGCCAGATCAGAGCCAATAATGATCATCAGCGCGCTGGCGAGCAAGCAATGCAACACCCAAACATGGTGTGCTTGCTCCGTCATCAAAGGCGCAGAAATGCCACGATATAGAAGCCATGTATCTAAACCGACACACCATCATGAAAACAAAATAATGTCGCAAATAATAATGAATAATGTATGCATCATAAATCCAACATCGTAAAAGCGCAAAGACGGAAAAAGCGAAAAAACCAACGCTGTGAACGCGAGTATCACCAACTCCCCAAGTTGGCATTTTTCTCCAGCATATACCCAAGAACAGCGCAACAACATCAATCGCACATGATTCGTAAAAGCCAGGCCGAGGTGGCTAAAAGCTCAACCTCTCCCCATAGGGACCTGAAATTCCCGACCAGAAGCATACCCTCCCCAACCTCCAGTAGCCGACGACGATCTCTGACCGCCCTCAAATCCATCCTGGAACTTCTCTGCGAATCCCTTCACGACCCCGTAGAGCCAGCCTAGATCGCGACCGGTCTTCTCTAGCCCAGCAGTATACGCGTACCAGATGGCTCCGAGGATGAATCCCCACCAGATTAATCGCAGCGCCAACGTAATCCAGAACATGACGACACGTCGCGCATAGTCGAGGACCTTGAGAGAGATGATGAGAACGAGAGCGAGGATCAGGACCGATACAAGATCGGGCATTGAAGAGGCGAGCATTGTGGCGAGAGGTTGGACGATGTATGGGTCCAGGTAGGTTGTCTTCAGGTGGGAGATGTAGGGATCCAGGTATGTGGTGCGGGCGTTGTTGACGTGAAACACGATCGAGGATGAGGTGAGTTGTTGGATTGTGGGGTTGTCTTGGATTAGGGAGAGAATGGATTCTTGTGCCCGTTGTTAGTTGACAGCTAGGAAGGCGTTTATTGTTATAAGCTTACCCGGGAGGAAATCCATGGTGACGAAGTCGTGCGGTTGTTTGCGTTTGGCTAAGGCAGATACAGTAGAAGAGAGGTAGACAAAAGCTTGAAACAGTCTATGGATCGCACTTTATAAAGGAGCCAAAAAATCTCCCATCACCGCTATGTGGAGCACTGATGCATAGTTGTTGAATGTCTGAGACATGTGCATTCCTCGGAGGACAGATCAAGAAGAGAAAGTGAGCAAACCAAGCAAACACGCGGAAGGGATAAGATCAATTGCATGCATGTATTACTCTTGGTCGCCCTTCCCCCCTCTCTATCTATGTGTATTAAATTTGATCACATCGTGATCATGATATATACATGTCCACGTCCCGTGTGGATTCAAAATCGACCATATACAAATGTCGTCAATATGCACAGCGCCCAAGTAGTGGTGGTCTTGGGCCAAAGAAAAGCATCACGAACTAGGCGCTACCATGCGCCTCCAAAACAATAATCGCGACTCTGTGTAACACCGGAACACCGACACCAAGCGCCAGGGGCCACAATCGTCAGTATATATACAAGATTAATAACGTAACATAGTCTGGAGGTAGATCAGCCCTGTAGGGCCTTGAAGGCATCCCGCTCAGCCTGAATCTCGGCCTGGAGTTTCCGAGTTTGGCGAAGTGCCTCGTCTCTGTACACACGTTAGAGTCATCACCCAATCAACAAGAAAAACCGACGGTGCTTACCGGTCAGACTGGAGTTCAGCCACTTCGATCTGCGCACGGTTCATGCGGCTAACTACCTCCCCCATCTCCATATCGGCGTCGCGGAGAAGTCTTTCGAGCTCTTTCACCCGCCGCTCCAAGGCCTCCGGCTTTACAGCCTGGTTCAGCGAAATTCCATCGCCACTAGTGGTCTTGTCTAAGCGAGGCGACCGTGCAACGAAGGGCGACGAAGGAGGCATGGGGGACAAGCCGGCGGGGCTACGAGCACCGTTCTTCATCCGCAACAACTGAGCATTATGGCTTTCATTCAGCTGTTGAATCTCGTCTTCGTGCCGAGCCATTTCGTCCTCAGCATGTTGCTGAGCTATCAAAAGGGTGTCTTCCAGCTCCTTGAGACGTGCCTGCATTTCATTGATCCGAACCGCAGAAACCTGTTGCTCTTTTTCACCCTTGCCGATAGCGTCTGCCAAACGGCTGCGCAATGCATTGTTCCTCTCAAGCTGATTCTGCACATGCTGCGAAAGGCTTTCCGTTCGACTGACCGAGGCTGCTAGCTGGTCATGTTCTTCCAGAGGTGACTGAGCGGCGCTTGCTTCAGCTTGCTCCCGCTCAGCCTGGAGCTGCTTATATGCAGATTCTAATGATGAGGAGGTGGCTAGAACCTCAGCAAAGCCCTCTTGGTCAGCTCCTAGGCCCTCCGGAACGGTAATATCGTGTTCTTGCAGTAACACCCGAAGGGACGTTGTCTCCTGCTCAGCACGGTCAAGGTCCATCTTGAGCCCTGCCAATCCCTTTTCGCACTGCCATTTCTGATCCAACGCATCTTCGGCGCGTTGCCGGAGATGATTGACTTCCTCTCTCAGGCTGCGGACTTCTCTCTCGTAACCAATTTTGCGTGGAGATCCTAATTGTTGTGCGTGAGCAACCTCTAGCTCCATGAGTCGGATACGCTTCTCGTATTCCCGAGCTTCGTAAGCTTGACGGTCGAGCAAACGCCGAAGGGCGTGGTGAAGTGCATCGCGCTGTGCTTCAACACTCTCCATGCGATCCGCCATGGATTCCCGGGCGTCACCCCCCTTGGGAGTGCCTGGGCTTGATTGCGACAGAGAGTTGGAACGGGACAGTCCTGTTCGTACGGTAGGTTTCGAATGCATCCGAGCCAATGAGCTGGAGCGCGACAATCCCACTGCAGAGTTTCTCTTGGGAGTTTCACTATCCTCCGATATGGTAGCAAATCGGCCACCTTGCAGTTGTGATAGCGCAGCATTCTCGATCTTCAGGGCTTCAAGCTCTTCCAATAATCGCTGAACCTCAGAGGCATCCGATATAGATGCTGCGCTACTCTTTAATTCGGGAACCATGTGATCACGAAGGTGATCACGTTCATTTCGAATCTGCTCCAGCTCTACTCGCATGGCTGTGAGCAAGTCTTCAAAATTATCTTTGATCTGCCGCTCTTCCGCCAATTTTCTGCGAGTAGCTTCCAGAGCACCCTCGAGTTCCTTTGTCCGAGAAGACAGATCGGAGAGGTCAACTCTCTCTCGTCGGAGCTAATGAAAGCAGGTCAATTCCATACCGTATGATACAGAAGCAGAGGTGCATCGACATACCTGATGTACTTGTGATTCCAATATTTGGACATGTGAATCTGCCGCTGCGCGGCGAGCCCGCTCTTCCTGCCATCTCTGCGTTAAATCTACTTTCAACTGAGCCCGTTCTTGCTCCGATGCCCGCCGATATTTTTCAACATCGTCGATCCGCCCATCGTACACAAGGCGAATGGAGCTGGTACCCGAATCAGAAAAATAGTCACTGGTACGTCGGTTTCCATTGTCCAAAGGCAATTCTGATTGAAGTCTTTCAACCAAATCCTCCAACTCCATCTCCCGCCGTATGGAGCCAGCCAACTCAGAACTGATTTCCCGGAGTTCATTTTCGAGCTCAACCACATGCGCCGTGGAAGGTCCTGTCTCCAGAATACTTGCACTACTCAAGGACGGATTGCGCGGTGGAAACCCCTTGGAGGCATCGAATGGCACCGTCGTGGACGGCGTCACCGCACTGGGTAGGGAAGGAGGCATTGGGGATGGGAGCGGAGAATTACCAAGATCTGAGATTTCAGTACTCGATGATTCTGCGCCAGGTGACGTCGCAACGGCGCCTCGCCACCCAAAGAATGAGCTAATTTTGCGGCCGGGAGTTTTTGGAATTTTAGCGTCTACAACGCCGGACGTAGAACGTTCGCTCGAATCGATATGGAGCGGAGGGGGTCGATGAGAAGGATGTTGTAAGGGCATTGTCGTAGCCCGTTTCTGCATTATTAAGGGCGACTTGAGTACTGGGATAAACGGTTCGCTAACGAGACGACTATGCACTGGCCCCCCATTCGCGAATTGGGAGCCGTAGTCCGCGTCAACGCCCACGTCGCTGTCCGGCGAATCTATGTATGAGGCGGATGTGTCTATGCGAAGAGGAGGCGCGGGCTGTCTAGCATGGGGAAGTCTGAGGGTAGCCAAGAAAAGAGCGGGATTAGCTGTGACACGTCGGAAGGGGGTATGGGTATAGGAAGACCTCTGCCCAGGTGGGGACCAGGCGAGTGTGTCAGAATGAAGATCAAAACCGGGGAGACGGCGCCGGATAAGAGGGCATAAGAACAAAGAGCACCACGGCTTTCATACCTATCTAGATCCCTGGGCACAAAGAGAGAGGGGTCCTCCGCGGGAACGGAGACGGACGATTGGGACAAAGCGGAACGAGAATGGTTCTGCACGTCAGAAACGCCCGTGACAGGGAATGGAGGATCTGCAGGCGATACGCCTTCGGGGAAGGAGGCACTGGAAGAGGACTCGGACCGGCGAGGGGTTATTACAGCGGCCGCATTCTGGGGCAGTGGCTTCCTGCGCACGGGGGAGGTGGTCGTAGGAGAAGTGATCGGAAAGGGAGGATGAAGAGGAGCGGTTGTGGAGGATGCGGAGGGAGGAGGACTTGGCCAACCGCCAGTGTCACCAGTCCCTTGATAGTCTGGTTGATGGGAGACGGCGGACGCAACAGTGGCCGACGATAAGGCGTCAGGAGCCGGCGGAGAAGCCCAGTCTGGGGCCATGACAGGCGTATTAACTTTTATGGGAGAGCGCGCAATGGAATTGGCCAAGAAACATGCTATAGTGGAATTCAAATTGTATCAGAAACAGGAAAGGGGAGAGAGAATCAGAATCACCCGTTAGCCAACGGGGGCATAGGATCGACGCACCCTCATGGTGACGATGAGCCTTGACTCCTTGGGGAGCACGGGCAAAACGGGCGATGACACGCGCCGGGTCTTTAGGGGGTAAGACTAAGAGTGGGATTGCCAGTGATAGACCTTGGAATGGCGTCTGTTGATTGATGGACGATTGGGTAAAGGAGTCTAGTTTTTTTGTCCAGGAGTGAAGGTGACCAGGAGCCGGAGACTTGGAAAGACAACCAGACTAAGGGGTGGAAAGGAGAAAAGGATTGGCGGTTCGGGAAGACAGCCTCCAAATAGTGAGCATTACCTGATTCGGAGGGGGGGGTTAAGGTCAGGTGGGGCGTTTATCAAAAAAGCATGCCAGTATTAATTTGGACCATTCCTTAGAAGATTGAACATCTTGGGCGGTTAAAAAAAAGACTATCCAACCGTGGAAAAGAAGTACTTCTATTCTTAGTTTTCCCAATTTTGAAGAAAAAGTCTATATTCAGAAAATTGGGCACATAGTATACTCCAAGTACATACGTACCTGCACGGAGATCGCACCAAGAGTGGCGAACCCAGACCAAGATCTGGAGATAAAAGATCTCTGGAATGGAAGAATTCCAAGCCAGACCAGCGATAGTAAGAAACGAGAGACAGTGGACGGCTCACAAGCGGCCACTAACCCCCCACTAGGGCGGCCGATCGCAAGTGAACCGTGAAGGACGGACCCACTCCTATGCATACTTCTGGACTCAGGGGCAATCCAACTGCTCTTCGGTTGCACTCAGTCCCAAACACAATCCCGCCCAGAACCAGGATCCAGACAGAGAGTTAAAAA